>NC_138300.1:112680000-112692500 GCF_965601325.2 Salmo salar
TGGCATGGGAAACATATGTTAACATTGTCAAAACAAGTGAAGTAGATAATAAACAAAAGTGAAATAAACAATCAAAATTAACATTGAACTTTACACTCACAAAAGTTAAAAAAGAATGAAGACATTTCAAATGTCATATTATGTGCAAATAGTTAAAGTACAAAAGGGAAAATAAATAAACATAAATATAGGTTGTATTTAAAATGGTGTTTGTTCTTCACTAGCTGCCCTTTTCTTGTGGCAACAGGTCACAAATCTTGCAGCTGTGATTGCACACTGTGGTATTTCACCCAGTAGATATGGGAGTTTCTTTCCCTCTAATTCTTTGTGGGTCTGTGTAATCTGAGGGAAATATGTGTCTCTAATATGGTCATACATTTGGCAGGAGGTTAGGAAGTGCATCTCAGTTCCCACCTAATTTTGTTGGCAGTGTGCACATAGCCTGTCTTCTCTTGACAGCCAGATCTGCCTATGGCGGCCTTTCTTAATAGCAAGGCCATTCTCACTGTGTCTGTACATCGTCAAATCTTTCCTTAATTTTGGGTCAGTCACTGTGGTCAGTTATTCTGCCACTGTGTGTTCTTTGTTTATGGCAAAATAGCATTCTAGTTTGCTCTGTTTTTTTGTTAATTCTTTCCAATGTGTCAAGTAATTGTATTTTTGTTTTCTCATGATTTGGTTGGGTCTAATTGTGTTGCTGTCCTGGGGCTCTCTCTCCCACTCTCTCTCCTGCTCTCTCTTTCTCTCTCTTTCTCTCTCTCCTGCTCTCTCTTTCTCTCTCTTTCTCTCTCTCCCTCTCTCCCTCTCTCTCTCTCTCTCTCTCTCTCCCCTCTCTCTCTCTCTCTCTCTCTCTCTCTTGCTCTCTCTCTCTGGGTCATCATGGAGAATATAAGATAATCTTTAAGAATGCAGTTACTAATGATTTTTCCCTTAAGCTTGACACAGCTACTTTTGGTCTTGCATATCAAGGGGATTTGGGGATTTTGAGATGACACATTCCTCAATAGCTGGAGCCCTCTTCTCTTCTCTCTGACAGATAGTCCTGCCAGTCCATCCAACATATCTACTGTGGCATGCCAGGCAGTCGCCAGCATGTTCATTAAATTAGACCAAACAGACCAATGCAAATCTGGGATCATTTAGTGTTGGGGCAGCCGGCTGAGCACAGCGACCATCATTTACCTGCCATGCATTATTAGCATTAGTGCTAACCCACTCCCACTGATTACCACAGACAGGCAGAAGAGACGCAGAGGGGGAATCCTTTCCACCATGAACCACCTCTCTGTCTCCTACAGGACATAAATTGACTCTGGTATAAGGACAGGGAACTGCCCAGAACAGAGCATTCTGGAGAGGAGTTGTCAAGGACCTATGCTCCCTAAAGAGTAGGTGTATTAAGGAAAGATAACATATTCAATATGGAACATGCACGATTCCAAAAGAGCATAACTCCTTTTCAAAGAGCCAAGACCCAAACTGATATGTTTTAAAACGAATTCCTGCCTAACTCTTTGAATTTAAATTGAATTCCTGTTTCTCAGTTAGTAGTAGTCTGGACTAATCAATTCCACCTGGCCGACCAGCGAGTAGCAAAACGCTTGGCAGAGTATTCTTAGTGATGACTTCTTGGTAAAGTGAAAAGTCTGAAAGCCTGCTCCTTCCTCCAGGCCATCACACTAACACTCCAGCACTCAACACACGCTATGTTTTGGTCTCTCTCTGTGTGTGTAACTGGGTTTGCATGTGTCTCTGGCTCTTATTTCTTGAGGATTTGAGGGCCAATGCAGAGCAAAGGAAGACGGATTTTCCACACACTGTTGTTTCCCAGCTGAAACAGTTTGGAACAGTTCGGACATGTTTCCCAGCTGAAACAGTTTACAGTTCGGACATGTTTCCCAGCTGAAACAGTTTACAGTTCGGACATGTTTCCCAGCTGAAACAGTTTACAGTTAGGACATGTTTCCCAGCTGAAACAGTTTGGAACAGTTCGGACATGTTTCCCAGCTGAAACAGTTTGGAACAGTTCGGACATGTTTCCCAGCTGAAACAGTTTACAGTTAGGACATGTTTCCCAGCTGAAACAGTTTGGAACAGTTCGGACATGTTTCCCAGCTGAAACAGTTTACAGTTTGGACATGTTTCCCAGCTGAAACAGTTTGGGACAGTTCGGACATGTTTCCCAGCTGAAACAGTTGGGGACAGTTCGGACATGTTTCCCAGCTGAAACAGTTTAGAACAGTTAGGACATGTTTCCCAGCTGAAACAGTTTAGAACAGTTAGGATATGTTTCCCAGCTGAAACAGTTTGGAACAGTTCGGACATGTTTCCCAGCTGAAACAGTTTGGAACAGTTAGGACATGTTTCCCAGCTGAAACAGTTTAGAACAGTTAGGACATGTTTCCCAGCTGAAACAGTTTAGAACAGTTCGGACATGTTTCCCAGCTGAAACAGTTTGGAACAGTTCGGACATGTTTCCCAGCTGAAACCGTTTGGAACAGTTCGGACATGTTTCCCAGCTGAAACAGTTTAGAACAGTTAGGACATGTTTCCCAGCTGAAACAGTTTAGAACAGTTAGGACATGTTTCCCAGCTGAAACAGTTTGGAACAGTTCGGACATGTTTCCCAGCTGAAACAGTTTGGAACAGTTCGGACATGTTTCCCAGCTGAAACAGTTTGGAACAGTTCGGACATGTTTCCCAGCTGAAACAGTTTGGAACAGTTCGTACATATATTATCATGACATTTTTTTACATTTTTGTTCGTTGTTGGCTCTTTGGGGACACAAAAACATTTCTCGAGGCAAGCCGAAGTCTACGCCCTGTCACCTTCAATTGGTTAACAGTAAGGATTCTTCAGTGAAGTGCCTGTCGTCATTCAATGAGACAACTCGTCCTCATGCACATTTTTTCACTGGAAAAATACTGCACCAAACACAAATTTGCATGAATAAGATCTCTGCAAAAACCTCAAAACTAATGACAGATTTCTTGGATTTATCTGTCATATTTTGAGGAAGCGTATACTTGCTACGGCGTCTCACAATGGACAAACAGTACTATTGCCGTTTTTTTCTCATTTTTCAAGCAAAGTTCTTTTAAGTTGTTTGGTTTGCCTAGCCAAGCTCGGCTAGGAGCCAGCCGAAATGAGACGTTAGCTTACGACGTTAGCTTACTGTATATGAGACAAGGTTCCAACAGCAGTTCCAACAGCAGGCAGTTTATGGGATGCCAGATATCCCAGGGTTGTAAACAGGGCCAGGGAAATGTACACTGTATCTGGGCTCTGGGTTTGAGAGCATAGCTTATCAGTGGAGGGTTAATACGGCCTGAGGAACACTGGAGCACTGGGGAGCAGCAATAGTCTGTGTACACGCCAATTTCTTTGTTCTTTTTGCACCGTTTATCTTATCAAGTTTGGGATGTGCATATAATTTTGTTTTCTCTATTGACACAGGGTCTGACCCTAGCTAGACCTCCTCCACTCTGCTCTTCTTCTGCCCGCCCAGCCCTGGATGACTATTAGGTCACTGGTTGCTCAGCTAGTACTGGCAGAAGGGGAGCGTGTTCATACTCATAACAGCTAGCACCCAGCCCTGATCAGAGATGAACACTGGGAAATGTAATAAATAAGAGCCAGAGAGAGCACAGGTGAGAAACACCGCCTCACAATTTGGAACATGGCAACGCAAAAAGGAAAACAATCCCTTGGGAAAATGCTTTTTAACACATACAAGTTCATATTTCTCTCAAAACACAGTCACACTTACACAAAGAAACATGCAAAACACCCCTCCACACACAAATAAACACCCAAGCTAAAAACACACAAAACACATTGTGTTTAAACAAAAAGGTCAAGGCCTTGTGGAAATACAAATGGGGTCACCGAACCACAAAAAACACAGTGGACACATACTGTTAGTTTAACTGGAACGCAGCTTTAAAAATCAACATAAACTGGGAACAAACCAACACAAACCTATTATATTCTGATGTATTTCAAGACAACCTGCAGGTGGTGGTGGACTTTAGTATTTTTTTGATGCACTATTTGTGCTCCAGCTAAATACTACATGGTGACGTCTGTAAAAAACTAAAAAACATACAACAAAAGGAAAACTGACAATGGGCATAGCCCCAGTCCACAGAGAAATGGTAGGCAGTGCAGAAATGCATCATTGTTGCTGCTTTTCACACTCATAAACTCCTGGAAGTTGGCATCTCTCTTCACAGTATTTTTCACACACATACGCACACACACGCACGCACACACACACACAGACACACACCGACACACACACAGACACACACACATCAGAGATCTTCAGGGATTCATGTCAGAATAATACATGACCTAAATACATCTGGTTGGTTTCTCCTATTGAGAGCCAGCGTAGCCAGGGTATATTACATTTACATTTACGTTTATATATGCATCTTCTTATGAAAGATGACTGAACATCACCGTGTCAATCAGGCTCACTGTCACATGAGCTCAAAAAAGCAATCTGTTCTTGTAGGAAAAAAACAAAAATGAACTGCATGAGTTAGTTAACAAACAAACACTATAAAAACATATTTTGTCTTCCTATAAAAATCTAAATAAATCAGCCTCTGTGTGTTCTGAGAACTGTAAAAACAATATATTTATATCTTTTTTGACACAATCCCTAAACTATAAAGATAAGTAATCTTGTCAGAGCTGACAGAGTCTAGTAGCTGGTGAAAGAGGGCGAGGTTTCTGACCGTAAAATACACCATTCTCTCAGGTGTGAGCTTGCCCTGTCCTCATCCACCTCCTTCAAAGCCTCCTGTCCCAATCTGAATGGTGTCCTGGGGATTGACTACTTAGATAGCCTTCCTCTCTGTTTGGTGATGCATTCTATGGAAGCGCGACAGGGTGATAAAACCACACAAGCATGGGTGGGATGGGGAATGAAAGGTCAGCAGGCGAGGTGTGTCTTTCTATTCTCTCCCCTCCATTACTTGAGTACACATTCAGACACAATCCCTTGGCTCCATTGTGTGGGGATTACTATAGCTGAATGGAATGGCTGGGGGTTTAGCCTCAGCTAAAGGCCAGAGTCAGAGCATGTCTTGGCCCGGAATGACTTAAAATCCACTTTACATTTTATCAAGTCATCTTAACCAAGGTTCAGATGTATTCAAGATTCATCTAAACCTAACCCTGAACTATCAAATCTTTCAAAGGAGAGTTTGGTTAAAGGATTGCTTTTGCCAATGTATAATCAGTTCACAGTTGAAAGATCAAAGGTCTGGGTGCGAGCGGACACTTCTGTCATGTACAGCTGAAGTCGAAAGTTTACATACACTTAGGTTGGAGTCATTAAAACTCGTTTTTCAACCACTCCACAAATTTCTTGTTAACAAACTATAGTTTTGGCAACTCGGTTAGGACATCTACTTTGTGCCTGACACAAGTCATTTTTCCAACAATTGTTAACAGACAGATTATTTCACTTATATCACTGACCCACTGTATCACAATTCCAGTGGGTCAGAAGTTTACATACAATAAGTTGACTGTGCCTTTAAACAGCTTGGAAAATTCCAGAAAATGATGTCATGGCTTTAGAAACTTCTAATAGGCTAATTGACATAATTTGAGTCAATTGGAGGTTTACCTGTGGATGTATTTCAAGGCCTACCTTCAAACTCAGTGCCTCTTTGCTTGACATCATGGGAAAATCAAAAGAAATCAGCCAAGACCTCAGAAATAAAATTGTAGACCTCCACAAGTCTGGTTCATCCTTGGGAGCAATTTCCAAACGCCTGAAGGTACCACGTCCATCTGTACAAACAATAGTACGCAAGTATAAACACCATGGGACCACGCAGTCATCATACCGCTCTGGAAGGAGATGCGTTCTGTCTCCTAGAGATGAACGTACTTTGGTGCGAAAAGTGCAAATCAATCCCAGAACAACAGCAAAGGACCTTGTGAAGATGCTGGAGGAAACAAGTACAAAAGTATCTATATCCACAATAAAACGAGTCCTATATCGACATAACCTGAAAGGCCACTCAGCAAGGAAGAAGCCACTGCTCCAAAACCAACATAAAAAAGCCAAACTACGGCTTGCAACTTACAAATGGGGACCAAGATCATACTTTTTGGAGAAATGTCCTCTGGTCTGATGAAACAAAAATAGAACTGTTTGGCCATAATGACCATCATTGTGTTTGGAGGAAAAAGGGGGTGGCTTGCAAGCCGAAGAACACCATCCCAACCGTGAAGCACGGGGGTGGCAGCATCATGTTGTGGGGGTGCTTTGCTGCAGGGGGGACTGGTGCACTTCACAAAATAGATGGCATCATGAGAAAGGAAACTTATGTGGATATATTGAAGCGACATGCCAAGACATCAGTCAGGAAGTTAAAGCTTGGTCGCAAATGGGTCTTCCAAATGTACAATGACCTCAACCATACTTCCAAAGTTGTGGCAAAATGGCTTAAGGACAACAAAGTCAAGGTATTGGAGTGGCCATCACAAAGCCCTGACCTCAAGCCTATAGAAAATGTGTAAGCAGAACTGAAAAAGCTTGTGCGAGCAAGGAGGCCTACAAACCTGACTCAGTTACACCAGCTCTGTCAGGAGGAATGACAACTTATTGTGGGAAGCTTGTGGAAGGCTACCCGAAACGTTTGGCCCAAGTTAAACAATTTAAAGGCAATGCTACTAAATACTAATTGAGTCTATGTAAACGTCTGTCCCGCTGGGAATGTGATGAAAGAAATAAAAGTTAAAATAAATAATTATCTCTACTATTATTCTGACATTTCACATTCTTAAAATAAAGTGGTGATCCTAACTGACCTAAGACAGGGAATTTTTACTGGGATTAAATGTCAGGAATTGTGAAAAACTGAGTTTAAATGTATTTGGCTGAGGTGTATGTAAACTTCCGACATTAACTGTATCTGCTGCATGCGGCTAGGGAGGAACAAATACATGGACATCTGTGACTGCAATGGTGAAGTCCAGCAATCCATACGTCCGTAGAGTCCATAGAAGTCTGGCTGAGGTTAATGATGTGGTCTTGCCTGGGCTCCTGTGCCCACCAGGTGCACCGGCTGGCCTAACAAACAAGATCGTTTACCTCTCAACCACTCCACTGACCTTGGTGATAAAAACCCTGGCCCTTCATGAAGCCAATTCAGACTGCATGGGAGACAATGCTTTAAGGGAGAGTAAGGAAATGAGAGGGCATTGGGGGAGGGAGTAGGGGTCGAGGTGAGGGCACTGGTCAGGAGGGTGGCTTGTGGCCGGGGGGTAGGAGATTGAGTTTGGTCTCTCATGCAGAAATGGGGGTGTGGGTGATTGAAAGACAGGTGTGTCCACATAGCATAGCAGGTATTCCACCAGAAAGCAGGATATTAATGTGTGGAGGAGGAATTGTGAGTGACTGATAAGGAAACAGTTCTGGGGCCTTGACTCATAGCTATGTTCAACTGAGCAAAGCTCCTCTGCTTCACATCTGACTCTAAACAAGTGTGGAGCCTTAGGGGCTATAGGTAAATACATCATAAGTCATAAAGTAGGTGTTTGAAAAATCCCTGTTTAGATATGTAGATGAAAAAAGGAAGAAGTGATATGAGGAGAATATATCTCATTTGTAGCGGTATGGCAAAAAGGGAAGTTGACATGCCCCACGCAGCCTTGACGAGAAGAGGAGCGGTGCGCAGCAGGGATCGGTGTTAGGGCAATTCCAGTATGTGCTTTCCCTCTGGGAGAAAGACAGGTTGCAAGCGGAGGGAGACGTTTTGACAAGTTCCTGCTCTTTCTTTATCTGGGTTATGAAGATAAGGTGTTCACACAACACCAACGTCACAAACAGACAAGCAGCACACACACACACACACTAAGCAATGTTGTTTTTTCCAAACAAGTCGCAGGGAACAGACGATGGAGACCCCTAGCTAATGATTAACATATTGCAAAAAACCAACAGACATTTACCACAGAAAACAGCCTGATTATTTCCAGGAAATACCTGCAGATGGTAACTGAGCAAGCACACCAGACATGGAGAATTCCTTAAATAAACAGCTTCCTGAACATATCTGTTTTCAACTATTTAGAATTAAAGTCCAGTTTGATAATGTCAGCATCGCTTGACCAAAAGGACAATATTATGTAATCACTTTTTTTTCTGAATATTGACCCACTGCTCCTCTCTGTATATTGCAGTTAGTCAATACTAAGTCATAGGCTACTAAGTGAATATTATGTCTACAAAATACAGGTACCGTCAGGTAAGCTTTCCAAATTAGCCTACTATGAATTTGAGACAATAGGTACGTATGAAACACAGTTAGTGAACTGTTCCACTTCATTATGGACCAGTTGACTAATTGTATTTCATACATACATATTGTCTCAATGACCTTGTCTCAAAGTGTTTCTACTCTGTTTCTATTCTATTCTCCTCCAGAGACAGGTTTTGAAGGCAGTCAATCAGTCAGCAGCTGGATGCCAGGTGGCTAGCGTGCCAGTCAGCCAGTCTCTGGTGGTATCTTGCTGCTGGGGCTCAGCCTCTCCTCACACATGGAGCCTGTCTGGGCACGGCCAACCCATGACACACTGTACTGGGCTGGACTCATACTGGGAACGACTCACTGAACTGAGAGAGTGGAGGGGCCTGAGAGAGCTTTCACCCTGCTCTTACCACACAGCCATATGGGCTAGGCTAGTGTATGTGCGGGTGTTTATTTTATTGTTTGTCATTTTTTTATTTAACCTTTATTTAACTAGGCAAGTCAGTTAAGAACAAATTCGTATTTACAATGACGGCCTACACCGACCAAACCCAGACGACGCTGGGCCAATTGTGCGCCGCCCTATGGGACTCCCAATCATGGCCGGTTGTGATACAGCCTGGATTCAAACTAGGGTGTCTGTAGTGATGCCTCAAGCACTGAGATGCAGCGCCTTAGACCACTGCACCACTGGGGAGTGGTGGTGGGTGGGGGTGGGGGGGTGAAACAGATGCAGCTTTGGGAAAACAACCACAAAATCTCGAACTGAACCTCATACAGAGATTACTATTGCTCATAGACGCAGAGCACACACAAGCACAAACTGTAAATACACACCTACCCTACCTTATCAAACACCAGATACATCCACATCTACCCTACCTTATCAAACTCAAGATACATACACATCTACCCTACCTTATCAAACACCAGATACATCCACATCTACCCTACCTTATCAAACTCAAGATACATACACACCTACCCTACCTTATCAAACACCAAATACATACACATCTACCCTACCTTATCAAACCCCAGATAGATACACATTTACCCTACCTTATCAAACACCAGATACATACACATCTACCCTACCTTATCAAACCCCAGATACATACACATCTACCCTACCTTATCAAACCCCAGATACATACACATCTACCCTACCTTATCAAACCCCAAATACATACACATCTACCCTACCTTATCAAACACCAAATACATACACATCTACCCTACCTTATCAAACACCAGATACATACACATCTACCCTACCTTATCAAACACCAAATACATACACATCTACCCTACCTTATCAAACACCAAATACATACACATCTACCCTACCTTATCAAACACCAAATACATACACAATTACCCTACCTTATCAAACACCAAATACATCCACATCTACCCTGCCTTATCAAACCCCAGATACATACACATCTACCCTACCTTATCAAACCCCAGATACATACACATCTACCCTACCTTATCAAACCCCAGATACATCCACACCTACCCTACCTTATCAAACCCCAAATACATACACATCTACCCTACCTTATCAAACCCCAGATACATCCACATCTACCCTACCTTATCAAACCCCAGATACATCCACATCTACCCTACCTTATCAAACCCCAGATACATACACATTTACCCTACCTTATCAAACCCCAGATACATACACATCTACCCTACCTTATCAAACCCCAGATACATACACATCTACCCTACCTTATCAAACCCCAGATACATCCACACCTACCCTACCTTATCAAACCCCAGATACATACACATCAACCCTACCTTATCAAACCCCAGATACATCCACATCTACCCTACCTTATCAAACCCCAGATACATCCACATCTACCCTACCTTATCAAACCCCAGATACATACACATTTACCCTACCTTATCAAACCCCAGATACATACACATCTACCCTACCTTATCAAACCCCAGATACATACACATCTACCCTACCTTATCAAACCCCAGATACATCCACACCTACCCTACCTTATCAAACCCCAGATACATACACATCTACCCTACCTTATCAAACCCCAGATACATCCACACCTACCCTACCTTATCAAACCCCAGATACATCCACATCTACCCTACCTTATCAAACCCCAGATACATCCACATCTACCCTACCTTATCAAACCCCAGATACATCCACATCTACCCTACCTTATCAAACCCCAGATACATCCACATCTACCCTACCTTATCAAACCCCAGATACATACACATCTACCCTACCTTATCAAACCCCAGATACATCCACACCGACCCTACCTTATCAAACCCCAGATACATCCACATCTACCCTACCTTATCAAACCCCAGATACATCCACATCTACCCTACCTTATCAAACCCCAGATACATCCACATCTACCCTACCTTATCAAACCCCAGATACATCCACACCTACCCTACCTTATCAAACCCCAGATACATCCACATCTACCCTACCTTATCAAACCCCAGATACATCCACATCTACCCTACCTTATCAAACCCCAGATACATCCACATCTACCCTACCTTATCAAACCCCAGATACATCCACATCTACCCTACCTTATCAAACCCCAGATACATCCACATCTACCCTACCTTATCAAACCCCAGATACATCCACATCTACCCTACCTTATCAAACCCCAGATTGTGAGATTATAAAGGGGATGGAAACAGAGCAGGGCAGGAACGTTCCTGTATTTTTATGATTTAGTTAATTTCTCCAGTGAAGTGATGTTGAGCCTCTCCCTCTCTCCCAGCTGATGAGATATGACCTGAACCACTCCTGGGGAATGTTCCAAATGGGACCCTGTTCCCTATTGTCCCTGTCCAAAGTAGTGCACTATATAGAGAAAAGGGTGCATCTTGGATGCAGTCCTGGGTTGGTTCTGCCACAGCAGCAGTTCAGGCATTTCAGGCAGGGCATGAACAGGCTCAGGCATGTGGGAAGCAGTGCGTGGCATCTCAAAGGCAGCAGTAGCACTCACGCAACTGTTAAATGGATACTTTTTATACTTATGTAATGCGTTGGATGTTGGGTATATACAGACATATATCCTTGTTTAATTTCATAATCAGAAATTATTACGCTTTCTTTTTTACAAAGTAACATAAAATCAATGCCTCTCTATGTCACTAGTTTTTGTTTACTTTCTTAAAGCCACAATTTAAAACATGTTCACTTAAACAGTACTGCTAATTAAAATGACTGTCGATCAAAACCCTCTTCCTTGTGAATTATATTACACACATACTATCAATCAGGCTTCAGATTCAATTTAAAAGCAATCCGCGACGGGAGGGTTTTAACAAATCAATGGTAATCTAATTAAGCAATAAGGCCCGAGGGGGTGTGGTATATGGCCAATATACCACGGCTAAGGGCTGTTCTATAGATGTTATATAACTGTTCTTATGCACGGCGCAATGCCGAGTGCCTGGATACAGGTCTTAGCCGTGGTATATTGGCCATATACCACAAACCCCCGAGGTGCCTTATTGCTATTTTAAACTGGTTACCAACATAATTAGAGCAGTAAAAATGTATTATTTCTGATATACCATGCCTCTCAGCCAATCAGCATACAGGGTTCGAACCACCCAGTTTATAATAATTATTTTGACCTTAAATGTGTTTGTTTGTAAATATATATATGGTATCCAGTTGGTAGTTACAGTCTTCTCCCATCGCTGCAACTCCCGTACGGACTCAGGAGAGGCGAAGGTCAAGAACCATGCGACCTCCAAACACAACCCAGCCATGCCGCATTGCTTCTTGACACAATGCCCACTTAACCCGGAAGCCAGCCGCACCAATGTGTCAGAGGAAACACCGTACACCTGGCGACTGTGTCAGCGTGCATTGCGCCTGCCCGCCATAGGCGGGTCGCTAGTGCGCGTTGGGACAAGAACATCCCTGCCAGCCAAACCCTCCCCTAACCCGGACGACGCTGGGCCAATTGTGTGCCGGCCCATGGGTCTCCCGGTCATGGCCGTCTGCAATAGAGCCTGGACTGGAACCAGGATCTCTAGTTGCAGAGATAGCACTGCGATGCAGGGCCTTAGACCACTGCGCCACTCGGGAAGCCCGTTTGTATATTTTAAGACCCAAGTGTCCCCCCTGCCTAATATTGTATTTATACTACAGTTATACTAATATTACGATA
>NC_138300.1:112700000-112795000 GCF_965601325.2 Salmo salar
AGAAGACCGTTTCTCAATCCGTTTTACAAGATGCGGACCTGTGTGACTCAGGAGTGTGATGTGTAGGTCTCGCACACCGGCATTCAAACCCCCTCCGTGTTCTGTCTGCTCTCGTAGCGCTCCTCCTCTACAGACTACTCTGCTGCGAGAGGTGGTAAGGCGCCGGAGTTCACACAGGTCAGTTTCATAGGGTTTCATCGATGGCACCGGTTACATTTTATTGTTTAGTCTTTAGCTTGGTCCCCACAGTGTATGTTAATAATTACGTTTTGTCATAACAAGTCAATAAAATAGCCTATACACTGTGTGTACAAAAAATTAAGAACACCTTCCTTATATTGATTTGCCCCCCCCCCCCCCCCCCCCTCAGAACAGCCTCAATTCGTCTTGGCATGGCCTCCACAAGTAGAAAGCATTCCATAGGGATGCTGGCCCATGATGACTCCAATGCTTCCCACAGTTGTCTGGATGTCAAGTTGTCTGGATGTCCTTTGGGTGGTGGACCATTCTTGATACACATGAAACTGTTGAGCGTTAAAAACCCAGCAGCGTAGCAGTTCTTGACACAAACCGGGGTGAGAGTAGGTGTCCTTAATGTTTTGTACACTCAGTGTAAATCGCTGTTGAAGCAACTGTTGAAGAGTAGAAAAATGATTTAACGTTCCACCTGAATTTCCACTCCCTAAGAAAGACCACTGACTCAGTCTGGTTGTCAAGTTAAAACGCCTCACTCAGCCATAAATAAAGAGATACATTTTGAGCACCCAACTGAGTGTGTCACCTATGAATCACAGTGGGCAGCACAATAATCCCTTTGTCCTACTTCCTGAAACCGGGCTATTGGAATGAAAGGGAGTTGGAAATCAAGATAACAGTGTGTAGAGCTTAAAATCAAATGAAAAGGCACACTGGTGTTAGCTGTAATAAGTAGGTAGGATCCTATTCACTTTCCACAGTGACTGTGAGGTTATTTTGACTTCAAAGGGAGATGCTGAAGTGGAACAAGTGACAACAGAAACAGAGAATAACAGTAGTGCCCTTCAGATGACTTCATTCGAGTGACTGGTAAACTGGTGAATGTAACATGTGAATCAGGTGCCATGTGTTTGGGTGATGTGCACACTTACCACAGTTAACCTGCTGTGGTCTTCAACCCACATGGCAGCAGCGGTTGTATTCATCTGCCACAAGACACATAATCTGGTTGTATTCTATTATTTGAGTGTTCTGTACCTACATCATCATGCTGATGTCTCTGGGAATCAAAGCTCTACTCTTCTTCCTTCAACAACAGTTACGTAGTGTAGTGTATCCTGCTACTCCTCCTCTGTGTGTTTTATAGTGCATGTCTCATGTCTGTTTGCTGTGTTTTATAGTACCACAAGGTATGTACAGTATGTCTGATGCAGTAACCAAGGTGTGTGTCTGCTCTGACAGAAATGTGTGTGTGTGTGTGTGTGTGTGTGTGTGTGTGTGTGTGTGTGTGTGTGTGTGTGTGTGTGTGTGTGTGTGTGTGTGTGTGTGTGCGTGTGCGTGCGTGCGTGCGTGTGTATGTGTGTGTGTGTGTGTGTGTCTGAAGGGTGGCGGTGGAGGCCCGTGGCTCCTGTGTTGACGGTGGATTCCATTCAAACTGGAGCACTTCCCCTGAACAGCAGCTGAGGAGGAAAAGGTCAGATGGGTGGTGGTTGGGGTGGTCAACCTCACATCTTCACACTGCAATTACTGTGTGGTTGGTATGTGGAACCTGTCAACCCCACCGTATGACACACAGTACAAGAATGACACACACTACAAAATATGTTGATTCAAAATACATTTGTAAGGCAACCAGCTGCAATGGGATTGTGAGTTTTCTCAACATTTTCACACACATTTTTTGTTCTGTGTCTCCTCATCAAACTTTTTGTTGAGAAAAATCAATCCTATTGCAGCAAGATGCCTAACAATTGTGCTTTGAATCAACATCTTAAAAAAAAAAAAAACGGTGTATACCACAGGTCTGATTAACAAAGATATTTGTGACACCATGTTGTTTCTGTGTACAATAACTCATAGGCCAGTATGTATAGCCAGGAGCAGATTTCCACAGATTTTATGGGTAGCCTATGGCATGAACATTCTATGGTCAATTAATATAATCTCTCCCTACTATAGCCCGGACTAATGTAGCAATGGCTGTTCCATTAAGCAATAAGGCACGAGGGGTGTGGTATATGGCCAATATACTACGGCTAAGGGCTGTTCCATAGATGTTATATAACTGTTGTTGCCATCTACTGGTAGAGAGTATGAACTACGAGGTACTGTCCTCTCCTGTGTAATGACCCTGAGCTCTAGGGCAGGGGTACACACTCAACTCTTACCCTACGAGGTACTGTCCCCTCCTGTATAATAACCCTGAGCTCTAGGGCAGGGGTACTCACTCAACTCTTACCCTACGAGGTACTGTCCCCTCCTGTATAATAACCCTGAGCTCTAGGGCAGGGGTACTCACTCAACTCTTACCCTACGAGGTACTGTCCTCTCCTGTGTAATGACCCTGAGCTCTAGGGCAGGGGTACACACTCAACTCTTACCCTACGAGGTACTGTCCCCTCCTGTATAATAACCCTGAGCTCTAGGGCAGGGGTACTCACTCAACTCTTACCCTACGAGGTACTGTCCCCTCCTGTATAATAACCCTGAGCTCTAGGGCAGGGGTACTCACTCAACTCTTACCCTACGAGGTACTGTCCCCTCCTGTATAATAACCCTGAGCTCTAGGGCAGGGGTACTCACTCAACTCTTACCCTACGAGGTACTGTCCCCTCCTGTATAATAACCCTGAGCTCTAGGGCAGGGGTACTCACTCAACTCTTACCCTACGAGGTACTGTCCCCTCCTGTATAATGACCCTGAGCTCTAGGGCAGGGGTACTCACTCAACTCTTACCCTACAAGGTTCGGAGCCTGCTGGTCTTCTGTTCTACCTGATAGTTAATTGCCGACACCTGGTGTCCCAGGTCTAAATCAGTCCCTGATTAGAGGGGAACAATTAAAATTGCATGGGAAGAATAAGGAGAGAGAGAGACTTACTTGACTTAACTCAATCCTCTTGGTCCCCTTGGTTGCATAGTGTGTCCTCCATGGCTCTCCACCTCGCTGTTTCCTTTTGCAAGAGGTTTAGCCTGCTGCTAAGAGATCCCCACTGTTAAGAGGGAGAGAGTGGAACAGAGCAGTAATAATCCTAATATCCTCAATCTTAATTTAGCGGTCACAACATCATCCGTCAGCAGTAACTAAATCCAGTCAGGATATTTATCACCTGGTGGGTCACTAGAAACCTGGGTTAACTACTGACCAGGGAGATCCATGATCCATCCTGCTACTGTAAACCCTGATTGATGCTTGAGCCATTAATGGCCCAGCCGCGGCCTGGCTGGTTCATTCAGCAGATGGGGTGTGTGTGTGTGTATATATGTGTGTGTGTGTGTGTGTGGGAGAGAGAGAGAGTGTGCATGTGCATGTGGTGTGTGTGTGTGTGTGTGTGAGTCTAAGATAATCCCTTGAGTTGCTCACTAAAACAGACAAACAGTAATTTAGTGGTCCCCTCTCAGTCAATAACTCAACCACATATCCTCAATGACTTGGATGAAGATGGAGGGCAGGAGTGATCTGGAGTCATGTCCAATCATAAGTCATAAAACCATAATGTTTGTCTGTTTACAAACAAGAGAGACATGACCTTAGCCTATCACAAAATGGAGGTCAGAGGAAGAGTACATTGTTTCAAGATGAGTGAAGGTCAGGTGAATGTACTCGTCTCCGAGACAGTCTGTTTGTAGCGTCACAAGCGTGGTCAGAGGAAAAGAGGAAATCAAAAGATCCCAAACTGGGAGTTGATAGGAGAGATAACTGCAGCTGTGAATTTTTTTTAATAACTGTCACTCAATAAGATCTTGTCCGACAAACTGGAAACATTCCCAGAACATTAGCTAAGATTCCCATTTAGTTCTAGTTAGGGTTTTATCTAACGTTAGGATGATAACATATATATTTACATTTAATTTAAAAAAAATCTATGAAATATCCTTGGAATGTTCTTCTAACATTCAACCACCACAGAACATTCCCCAAAAAGTTCTCGTTAGGTTTCCAGGTAATAACACAATGTAACAGTAATGTTTTCCCAGAAAACCAATATTGGTTCCGTGAAAGTTCCCATAACATTTCTTAGGTTGCGGTAAATGTTCTCATGACACAAAAACTCCAGTCGTGCTGATGATTACACAATGTTTGTATAAAACATTCTCCTGATGTTGCAAGAACGTTCCCAGAACACATTTTGTCTGTTCTTTAAAGGTTCCCAGAATGAAGGTTCCCTAGGAGGGGTGCGTCACTTGAGTGGGTTGAGTCACTGACGGGATCTTCCTGTCCGGGTTGGCGCCCCCCCTTGGGTTGTGCCGTGGCGGAGATCTTTGTGGTCTATACTCGGCCTTGTCTCAGGATGGTAAGTTGGTGGTTGAAGATATCCCTCTAGTGGTGTGGAGGCTGTGCTTTGACAAAGTGAGTGGGGTTATATCCTGCCTGTTTGGCCCTTTCCGGAGGTATCGTCAGACGGGGCCACAGTGTCTCCCGACCCCTCCTGTCTCAGCCTCCAGTATTTATGCTGCAGTAGTTTATGTGTTGGGGGGCTAGGGTCTGTCTGTTATATCTGGAGTATTTTTCCTGTCTTATCCTGTGTCCTGTGTGAATTTAAGTATGCTCTCTCTAATTCTCTCTCTCTTTCTCTCTTTCTTCTTTCTTTCTTTCTCTTTCTTTCTTTCTTTCTTTTCTTTCTTTCTTTCTTTTCTTTCTTTCTTTCTTTCTTTCTTTCTTTCTTTCTTTCTTTCTTTCTCTCTCTTGGAGGACCTGAGCCCTAGGACCATGCCTCAGGACTACCTGGCCTGATGACTACATGCTGTCCCCAGTCCACCTGGCCGTGCTGCTGCTCCAGTTTCAACTGTTCTCCCTGCGGCTATGGAACCCTGACCTGTTCATCGGACGTGCTACCTGTCCCAGACCTGCTGTTTTCAACTCTCTAGAGACAGCAGGAGCGGTAGAGATACTCTGAATGATCGGCTATGAAAAGCCAACTGACATTTACTCCTGAGGTGCTGACCTGTTGCACCCTCGACAACCACTGGGATTATTATTATTTGACCCTGCTGGTCAACTATGAACATTTGAACATCTTGGCCATGTTCTGTTATAATCTCCACCCGGTACAGCCAGAAGAGGACTGGCCACCCCTCATAGCCTGGTTCCTCTCTAGGTTTCTTCCTAGGCTCTGGCCTTTCTAGGGAGTTCTTCCTAGCCACTGTGCTTCTACACCTGCAATGCTTGATGTTTGGGGTTTTAGGCTGGGTTTCTGTACAGCACTTTGATATATCAGCTGATGTAAGAAGGGCATTATAAATACATTTGATTGATTGTTTGATTGATTCATTAAGTTGTGGGAACAGTCTGGTGAAAACATTTTGGGGACATCACAAAAGACATGTTCCCAAAACACAAAAACTGTCCAGTTCTGCGGATTATTCTACAATGTTTATTTTAGGGTGCATTTTCTGAGTTCTTTAAAGTTTCCAGAATAGGGCTGTTACGGTAACCATATTACCTCCACACCAACGGTCACAAGTCATGAAGGCAGTCAAATTCCACATGACCGTTTTCTGATGCTGCTGATAGTCATTAGTACCCTACAAAACTTGCTAACGGCCTGGTACTCAGCACTCTATTCTCCCTCTAATCAGTCTGACATCAACACAAATGTAATCTAAAATCTATTCAAACACTCCAAGAGAGGCCATGAGCTCATGTTGCGCACCATTTCTATATGCTATGCAATTGCGTGAGAAAACAGAGTGGTGGCCTCTATTAAAAAGAGGAGGATCCCATCAGCTTTCTATAGGCTAGGCTTACTATATTTATTTCTCAACTTTCCTAATATTAAGCACATTGCTTCTCTTTACAACAGGAGTATTGCCTACCTGGCTGGCATGAAAACCACAGGAAAAGCGTCCTCCATTCGCTATTTAAGTGCATAGATTGTTATGTATTTCCCTGTTTCTAAACAGGTGCATGATAATGGTCCATTCTAAATCAAAACAATTTTCGCACAGATATTTAGTGCATTCGGAAAGCATTCAGACCCATTGACTTTTTCCACATTTTGTTACATTACAGGCTTATTCTAAAATTCAATTGTTTTTTTTTCTCTCATCAATCTACACACAATGTATTGCAAATAATTGACATCAGTATTCAAACCCTTTACTCAGCACTTTGTTGAAGCACCTTCACCAGCGAGTTACAGCCTCGAGTCTTCATGGATATGACGCTACAAGCTTAGCACACCTGTATTTGGGTAGTTTCTCCCATTCTTTTCTGCAGACCCTCTCAAGCTCTGTCAGGTTGGATGGGGAGCGTCACTGCACAGCTATTTTCAGGTCTCTCCAGAGATGTTCGATCGAGTTCAAGTCCGGGCTCTGGCTGGGCCACTCATTCAGAGATTTGTCCCGAAGCCACTACTGTTTTGTCTTGGCTGTGTGCTTAGGGCCGTTGTCCTGTTGGAAGGTGAACCTTCGCCCCAATCTGAGGTCCTGAGCGCTCTGGAGCAGGTTTTCAATCTCTCTGTACTTTACTCCATTCATCTTTCTCTCTATCCTGACTAGTCTCCCAGTCCCTTCCACTGAAAAACATCCCCCCAGAATGATGCTGCCACCAGCATGCTTCATCGTAGGGGTGGTGCCAGGTTTCCTCCAGACATGATGCTTGACATTCAGGCCAAAGAGTTCAATCTTGGTTTCATCAGACCAGAGAATCTTGTTTCTCATGGTCTGAGAGTCTTTAGGTGCCTTTTGGCAAACTCCAAGAATACTTTCCGAATGCTCTGTATAAAGAGGATGGGTGAAGTGATGGTGAATAACCCAGTTACCAGTATTTCCCTGGATTAGTTATGTCTAAGAAGGCGAAAAAGGAAACATGGAATTCCTGACTGGCCATACTGGCATGGCTATATAGTGAAAAAACAAGATGTAAGAGATCTTCCCCGGTGGTGCAGATAATAAAAGACCAGGAGGTCACAACAACTATTGCTGTGTTTGGATGATTAAATCCTGTTCAAGTGTCCTATGAATGATTTTAGAATGCCATGTGAATTGCCATTAAATATGGAAAGCACCATGATGGGGATGTATTCCAATCTGGTTTCTTATGCTTTAAGGAGCTACAAATTTGCATGCTGAGAATGTGGTAATATTAGGTAAAACTTAAATGTAACATTTTTTAAATGTTCTTGAAATGTTCTGAGGACCTCCAAGACAACGTAAAATATATATTGTGTGAACATCAATGGAATATTATGTTGAACCTAAAACAAATATGGTATGAACGTCATAAAAACGGATTTATTTGGAAATTGTGTTACATTGTGCAACATTGTGGGAATGTTCTTTGCAACCTATGTGTATATCACAATAATATTCTTGCAAAATACCAGACTCCCATAACCATAACTTAATTCAATCTTCTGGGAACCTTTAAAGAACTTAGACCAAGTGTTCTGTCAACATTCTTACAACATTATAGGAATGTCCTGTGCAACCTAACTTCAACATTGTATGAATGTCATCACAACTGAGCACATTTTGTGTTTTGGGATCTTATCTCTGGTAATGTACCCACACTGTTCCCACAACCAAATTAAATGTTATTGGAACCTTTAAAGAACTCAGAAAACTCGGTAAACATTCTAGCAACATGAAAGGAATGTTTTGTGCACCCTGATACTAACATTATCTGAATGTCGGCACAACTAGAAAGTTTTAGTGATTGGGAGCCTATGTCTTGTCATATCCCCACAGTGTTAACCACAACCAAAATAAATATTCTGGGAACCTTTAAAGAACAGACAAAATGTGTTCTGGGAACGTTCTTGTAACATCAGGTGAATGTTTTTTGCACCCTAAAATAAATATTGCAGAATCACCCGAACAACTGGACAGTTTTTGTTGATATGGGGCATACAATATATTTTGTCATGTTCCCAATGCCCCCACCTGACTGTTTCCACAGCCTAATAAAACATTCTGGGAACCTTTAAAGAACAGACCAAATGTGTTCTAGGAATGTTATTGTAACATCAAGTAAATATTTTTTGCACCTGAAAAGAAACATTGTAGAATCATCCGAACAACAGGGCCCGGTTTCCCAAAAGCATCTTATGGCTAGGATCCTAGGATTCTAAGATTAACCTAACCTTAAGATGTTCTTGGGAAACCAGGCCGTGAACAGTTTTTGTGTTTTGGGAACATATCTTTTGTGATGTCCCCACAATGTTCCCACCAGACTTTTCCCACAACCTAATGAAACATTCTGGGAACAGATTAAATGTGTTCTAGGAATGTTCTTGCAATATCAGGCAATTGCTTTATACAAGCATTCTATAATCATCAGCACGACTGGACATTTTTTTTGTGTTATGAGAACATTTGTCGCGACCTAACAAATGTCCTGGGACCTTTCAAAGAACCAATGTTGGTTTGCTGGGTGGCATCCTTTATCTTGCTTTGTCTTGCCGTCATCTGATGAAATCACATTGTCATTGTTCATATCAGCCACTACCATGGCACAGAATCTGTAATAAAAGTAATGATCAGTGGAGTATTGCAAAGATGAACTGAATCCAAATTTTGTAAGATCTTAGACCATTTTCGTTGTGGTAAGATAGGCCTAAACTCACTGATAGTTCAATGGGTCCAAGTAATCAAAGCTAATTCAATTAAATTACCTTTTCTGCAATTAGTTTCAGGCCAGGGAGAAATGGAGCCAAATTTACATTGTCAAAACAACCCAAAATAAAACATTTACTACAATATGTTGAATTGTACGATTCACATTCTTTACCATTACACTCTAAATCTTTCTCCTCTCCAGGAGAATGCTCTCAGGTCTAGTTAAAATGTTTATGGGATGTCTTCAAGAGCTGTTAAAACCCCCAGCCGGCTTGTTTACCAGAGGAAACGGTCACAAAACAAACCACGCTCAAGTGGAGCCAAGCACGACTGAGTACCTCAGAGAGAGCATCTCTTAAACTATTCCACAAACTCGCTCACCCATCTGGGAGAAGCCAGGTCATGGTTCAGATTACAGGGAGGCTAGAGGGGGCTGGGCACCACCGTAACAATTCAGGGCCCACCATGAGAATTTTAATGTAAATGTAGAGATGGTACCAGCCATTTGGTAAGTAAGTGACAAAGGTATGGAACGTCTTTCTCCTTCCTGTCTGGCTTCTCGCCTTTCTGTCCACAGTAGGAGGAGGAGGACTATTCTGTTTAATGGACGACAAATCGAGGCACAGCATGTACAATAAACAGGTGGACATCAGCACAAGTTCTCTGAATTTTTGTCTTTCCTGACTCATTTTCCATCAGGCAGTACAATTGTGTTTTCAAAAATAAACAAAACAGTCAGAACTGGAATGCTTACAGACAGACAGACAGGTGAAGGGATGACTGGTTGTGCAGAGAGGAGAAACCAGGTGTGCTACAGGGAAAAGGAACATCTGTGAGGGGTGTAGTTAGTAGACACTGGGGCTGGAGGGGTTGGCCCACTGCCAGTCTTCCTGTGGTGTGATGTCACTGTCATCACCATCATCACTATTCGCTACCGCAACAGCTGATGGTGGATCAAGTCAAGATACTGTATCTAGACTTTGCATGGGTCCACAACCTGTTCGCCCTGACCCATTTTAGAGGAAGAGAAGAGAGAGAGAGAGAGAGAGAGAGAGAGAGAGAGAGAGAGAGAGAGAGAGAGAGAGAGAGAGAGAGAGAGAGAGAGTGAAAGGGAGAGAGAGAGAGAGAGAGAGAGAGAGAGAGAGAGAGAGAGAGAGAGAGAGATCAAATAAACGGAAACAGGTGGCTTAACAACAGGCACCAGGACATTGTCTCTGTCATTAGAGTGAACGGTCCAATAGAGAGAAAGAGGAGAGTGCCACTCTGCCACTTACAGTATTGTAAAAAGGGTCTGCCTTCAACTGAAGACATGGATTGTGGAGGAGGAAGAGTGATTTCCTCTTTGTGATGTGTTTCCACACCTATTTATCTTACAGTATGATGCTATGGACCATTATCATGTATGTTACACTCCTCCTGATGGAAAACAGCTGTTGTGTAGTAACCCCTCAGGGCAGGAAGCTGAGACAGTGTCTGCATCACCTAACCTCTGCTTTCCATTGTGTATGATGACTAATTCATAATTGGATAAATCATCCCTGGGAGAAGAAAGGACACCTCCAAGGCACCAACTTCTTGTCTTGTTCAGTGAAAGGAGGATGTAAGAAGTCATTTTTTCTGAAATGGAATGTGTCATTGGTTTGAACAGATTTACTCTTTGTAACCAAGATGCGTGTACTCTATGCATTGCTAATATATAATCTCTAGATGGCGCCATTGTACTGCTACATTAGCAGGCTACATGGGCAAAGACCTGACCAGTCACTCCAACAGAGCTGACAACTAAAGCAGCAAACAGACAATGAATAAATAAAATTAAAGAAGTAAATCATTACTTTAACGTAACAAATGTTTCTAAACTTTATCCTAACTCTAGTAGATAGCATTTTGATTCTCTATGTATACCAGTTGGTTATGGAGTGAGGCGTGAAGTTGATCATTGTTCAACAGTGGCCTGCTACTGTAAGTAACACTGATATCTTGGTGTTCTGTCATCCTCCTGTTATGTCTGCTTTGGGCTTGCTGTGTGAAGTTGTGTGAAGCTCTGGAAGGTCAATTCGCTCCTGCTGAGTTCTGCAAGGTTTCCTCTCTCACTACTGTAACCTACCTGTGGCTGGGACTGAGGGAAGCTTTCTCCACCCCTCCACCACTCTTAGCAGTAGTTTTCTGGGTCATGTATTCATTAGGTCACCAGTAATAAATGTAATAAAACATGTTGCATAAAAAGTGTGTTTCTTATTGGACAGTTTCAGGTATTCCCTCTCTGTTTCAGTCTATTTTCTTCCATTGGGTACCTATTGTTATAGTTAATGGACCATAGTCCAGTCCTGCCTAGCCTGCTGTGTTTATGCTGTGTGTGCTGCAATGATTCCACACCCCCTCTGGAAGGTCCAGGGAGGTCCCAAGCATAGAGTTAAAGTCACTATAACGGACAGAACATGGCATCCCGGAATGTTGACTTGAATGGCTATGTCTGTTTGTTCTAGTCTTTCTAATTCTATGGCCCTGAATAGCAGCTGTACTGTATATATGGCTGCTGTCTATACATTGCCATTAAAGTCCTGCTTAGCGGCTCAGGCCACTGACTATGTTAATCATGATGGACAAGACAATGTGAAAGGGGAAAATAGCATCAGAGGATTGTGCAACTTGAAATACTTTCCCCAGGTCATGATGCTGCTGATACTGTGGCAGTCTGGTAGTGAATAAAGGTACTTTTTAAGTGGAACTATATGGAGTTGTATAGGGAGTTTCTTGCCTCCGACGGCACTTCACTTACATGGTTTTTTAGTATAAATCAAGACTGAAATAGGTGCTGTTTTCTCAAACATTGCAGTGCATATTACTCAACTATTTGTTTCCCTGTTTCTGGTAACCATGGTGATGTGCCACCTACCGGGGGAAATAAACCCATGAGCAACATTGAAGGAGGATTGGCATAAGGCCTCATTGAGAAAGAAGGCCTGTAATAAAGTATGACTGCTTACTACATCTCAATAAGGGTTGAGACTGAAGCCACTGCGGTTGAGATGTTTACTCTCCTCTCTACTCTTGGTTTCCACTAGTAACTTAAAAGAAAAGTGGAATGGAATTCCCTTACTCTTTCACGATTAAAAGGGGGAGATAGATTATAGGGAAGTATACCGACAGAAGTCAAGTAAGCGGTAAGTGTCGAACCCTTGCAGCTAGGGTGCATATGACCCCGGCAGGGATGGATTAAGAAATCATAGGCCTCGAGGCTTCGTTTTTTTATTGCCCCCCTCACACACCATAATTTTCTGTAAACAAATCCATGCACCAAGATGCAATTTGATGCATGGTAAGTGTACTGTTAAAGTAAAAGCCCCTTTATAATAAAGCTATAAAAACATTTGTGATGTGGCATAGGCTAGAGTTGAAAAACAAATTAATGCAATTTTACCTAATTGACATCCATTTACATGACAAAAGACATTAGCTGATCTCTACACGATTACTGAAATGAGTGGCTACTCTGACTCTGACAGACTCAATCTGGTCTTGAATTCCAAAAAACTATAGCCCAGGCCAATGATGCGACACACAGATTGCAAAATATTAGGAAGAAATATATATTATAGACTACAGTAAGCTACTAAACAAATGTCCAGTGGCAGACTAACTCACCGAATGATGAAGATGAAGCCATAGGCTACTCACAGTGACAGCCGATGCATTCGTCGTCGTGGCAATAGCCATATCTCAAGATGAACTACTTGAAAAGCATTGCTGCTGTTCGCTAAAAACTGGGAGTTGTTGAGAAACATATGTTTCTATTGGTTCTACAGTCTGCAAACCTTCAGCCGCAACCAACCGTAGAAATATATATATAATCCATAGATGGCAGTTCCCATTCAAGTCAATACTAGCTGCCATTGCTAGCATACTCATGAGGTTAACAGTCAAATTGTCAGGGTAAGAGGTTTCAGAACTCTTCTATGGATTATATGTTTTTGGCCACAATGTGACAAGCTGTATATTTGGAGGGCATGCTGCCAAAACTGCTGCCCTCCCAACTGTAGGCATATTGGTAACTGCCAAAATAAAGGAAACACTTGAGTAAATGAGGGATACAAAGTATATGTTAGGGTGTGGGGTGCATTTTCCTGGCATGGTTTAAGTCCAATTGTAGAATCGATGCCAAGGCACATGGAAGCTGTTCTGGCAGCTTGTGGTGGCATAACACCATTTTAAGACACTTTATGTCGGTGTTTCCTTTATTTTTGCTGTTACCTCTATGTGCTTGTGATAAAACTTAATCCACAGTTATTTTATAGAAACTACATTATTTTCTCTGATGTATTTTGAACATTGAGAGCTCCTGTGGTTGAAGTAAAAAAATAACATAAATAAATAAATAAATAAATATATATATATATATATACATATAAACTCAGTAAAAAAAGAAAAGTCCCTTTTTCAGGACCCTGTCTTTCAAAGATAATTCGTAAAAATCCAAGTAACTTCACAGATCTTCATTGTAAAGGGTTTAAACACTGTTTCCCATGCTTGTTCAATGAACCATAATCAATTAATGAACATGCACCTGTGGAACGGTCGTTAACACACTAAAAGCTTACAGACGGTAGGCAAATAAGGTCACAGTTATGAAAACTTAGGACACTAAAGAGGCCTTTCTATTGACTCTGAAAAACACCAAAAGAAAGATGCCCAGGGCCCCTGCTCATCTGCGTGAACATGCCTTAGGCATGCTGCAAGGAGGCATGAGGACTGCAGATGTGACCAGTGCAAGACATCGCAATGTCCGACAGGACGGACAGCTGATCGTCCTCGCAGTGTAACAACACCTGCACAGGATCGGTACATCCGAACATCACACCTGCGGGACAGGTACAGGATGGCAACAACAACTGCCCGAGTTACACCAAGAACGCACAATCCCTCCATCAGTGCTCAGACTGTCCGCAATAGGCTGAGAGAGACTGGAGGGCTTGTAGGACTGTTGAAAGGCAGGTCCTCACCAGACTTGAGAGACTGGAGGGCTTGTAGGCCTGTTGAAAGGCAGGTCCTCACCAGACATCACCGGCAACAACGTCGCCTATGGGCACAAACCCACCTTCGCTGGACCAGACAGGACTGGCAAAAAGTGCTCTTCACTGACGAGTCGCGGTTTTGTCTCACCAGGGGTGATGGTCGGATTCTAATTTATCGCCGAAGGAATGAGCGTTACACCGAGGCTTGTACTCTGGAGCGAGAACGATTTGGAGGTGGAGGGTCCATCATGGTCTGGGGCGCTGTTTCACAACATCATCAGACTGAGCTTGTTGTCATTGCAGGCAATCTCAATGCTGTGTGTTACAGGGAAGACATCCTCCTCCCTCATGTGGTACCCTTCCTGCAGGCTCATCCTGACATGACCCTCCAGCATGACAATGCCACCAGCCATACTGCTCGTTCTGTGCGTGATTTTCTGCAAGATGGGAATGTCAGTGTTCTGCCATGGCCAGCGAAGAGCCCAGATCTCAATTCCATTGAGCACGTCTGGGACCTGTTGGATCGGAGGGTGAGGGCTAGGGACATTCCCCCCAGAAATGTCCGGGAACTTGCAGGTGCCTTGATGGAAGAGTGGGGTAACATCTCACAGCAAGAACTGGCAAATCTGGATCAGTCAATGAGGAGGAGATGCACTGCAGTACTTAATGCAGCTGGTGGCCACACCTGATACTGACTGTTACTTTTGATTTTGACCCCCCCTTTGTTCAGGGACACATTATTCAATTTCTGTTAGTCACACGTCTGCGGAACTTGTTCAGTTTATGTCTCAGTTGTTGAATCTTTTTATGTTCATACAAATATTTACACGTTAAGTTTGCCGAAAATAAACGCAGTTGACAGTGAGAGGACGTTTCTTTTTTTGCTGAGTTTATATACTACATATATAACATATATACAGTACCAGTCAAAAGTTTGGACACAAATACTCAATCAAGGGTTTTTCTTTATTTGGACTATTTTCTACGTTGTAGAATAACAGTGAAGACATCAAAACTATGAAATAACACATCTGGAATCATCTAGTCACCAAAAAAGTGTTAAACAAACAAAAATATATTTTGAATTTTAGATTCTTCAAAGTAGCCACCCTTTGCCTTGATGACAGCTTTGCACACTCTTGGCATTCTCTCAACCAGCTTCAACTGGAATGCTTTTCCAACAGCCTTGAAGGAGTTCCCACATATGCTGAGAACTTGTTGGCAGCTTTTCCTTCACTCTGCGTTCCAATTCATCCCAAACAATCTCAATTGGGTTCAGGTCGGGTGATTGTGGAGGCCAGGTCATCTAATGCAGCACTCCATCACTCTCCTTCTTGGTCAAATAGCCCTTACACAGCCTGGAGGTGTGTTGGGTCATTGTCTTGTTGAAAAACAAATGATAGTCCCATTAAGTGCAAACCAGATGGGAGGTGTATCGCTGCAGAATGCTGTTGTAGCCATGCTGGTTAAGTGTGCCTTGAATTCTAAATAAATTGCAGACAGCGTCACCAGCAAAGCACCCCCCACACCATCACACCTCCTCCTCCATGCTTCTCGGTGGGAATCACACATGCAGAGATCATCCATTCACCTACTCTGTGTTTCACAAAGACACGTCGGTTGGAACCAAAAATCTCACATTTGAACGTATTGTCCATTGCTTGTGTTTCTTGGCCCAAGCAACTCTCTTCTTATTATTGGTGTCCTTTTGTATTTTATTATTTAATATTTTTTATTTAACCTTTATTTAACTAGTAGTGGTTTCTTTGCAGCAATTCGACCATGAAGTCCTGTTTCACGCAGTCTCCTCTGAACAGTTGATGTTGAGATGTGTTTGTTACTTGAACTCTGTGAAGCATTTATTTGGGCTGCAATTTCTGAGGCTGGTAACTGGAAGGAACTTATCCTCCATAGCAGAGAAAACTCTGCGTCTTCCTTTCCTGTGGCGGTCCTCATGAGAGACAGTTTCATCATAGCGCTTGATGAAGAAACTTTCAAAGTTAAAATAAAGTGGTGATCCTAACTGACCTAAGACAAGGAATTTTTACTAGGATTAAATATCAGGAAGTGTGAAAAACTGAGTTTAAATGTATGTCTTAAAATACAAACAAACTGAAGGAGGGTTTATGTCTGGGAAAAATGAATTACAGTTATGATGAAAACTAAATATTAGGATTCTTTGTGAGTTAAACTTATCTGTCAATGCAAAGTTCTGTAAATGGCCAAATAGGCCTACAGAAGCTTTTTGAATGATATTGTCAACACATGTGGGTTGATTGACTGCTTTCCCTGTGTGTGTATCTAATTCTTAAACAGTGCTCCATCTTACAGTATAGGTGAATAATTATGTTGTAGCCTCAACATCCAGTGTTTTTACCTCAGGCTAGTCTTATGATCCAGATTGAGCTCCTCTTTGGAACAGTCTGCAAGTGTGAGCAGCAAGGATGCCTACAGCAAATGCTTGTGTTTTAAAAGACTTAAACCATTGGGAAGGTGCCCTTTTACAGAAAAACCACATGAATGTCATTCCGTTACAGAAAAACCACATGAATGTCATTCCGTTACAGAAAAACCACATGAATGTCATTCCGTTAGAGAAAAACCACATGAATGTCATTCCGTTAGAGAAAAACCACATGAATGTCATTCCGTTACAGAAAAACCACATGAATGTCATTCCGTTACAGAAAAACCACATGAATGTCATTCCGTTACAGAAAAATGCTGCAGACTTTGAGGCGCAGCAGAAAGTGGTTCCCTGTTCAGCTATAATTGTGTAAAATTCTGAAAATATGATTCCATTTGACCTGATCACTTAGTACAGGCTTTTACAATATGACCCAACCTGGGATTTTAACTCAAAACTTGTGGATTTGGGGAAGGCTGCTCGTTCTGCTGCGCCACAAAGTCTGTAGCAGTTCACTACACATTGATTACCTACAGTATAATACATCTCTGTACTTAGTAAAAGAGTGCCGTCTCCACTGCTATTTTACTTATCTGACTATTCTCTCATCATTGATTTAATTTACTTATTTCATTCATTTGAGTGTTTTCTGTATACTTGTCTAATGTTGGTGGGGCATATTATTCTGTTTCCATGTTACTCCTGAATCACTATGATAAATATAGTAGTTTTTCTTCAGTGTATTTTTTTTAAAGCTGAGATTTTCTTAAGTCCAAAGTGTAGGAATACAGGTGAAATCTGTCGTTGACAACAGACATGGTAGGCGTAAGACAAAGATTGGAATGCCGTGAACCAAGAGGTTGTGAGTCCAAATCCCAGGTGAGGACATGCTAAATAATAATTACTGTGTAAATAAACATACACAATGTAATTGTGTGTCAAATATTTAAGTTGTGACCACTGTATGTTAAAAGTGCTGTTTGAGTCTGTATCTTAATGAGTCCTGTGAAATTGTGAAAAATATTCACATGTGAAAATTTGAATCCACATGTGAAAGGTTATGTAATCATGTGAAATATCATCACATGTGAAGTGTTCCAAAATCACATGTTTTAATATGATTTCACAAAATACATTTTTATATACGCTAAAGTGTCTCTGTGTTCTGGGTTATTTTGCCTGTAGGCTTATTTGCACAATGTAGGCTAACATCAAGTTCTCTCTAAGGTCAAATAAATAAATAAGGTCAAAGTCACATGACAACATGACTGATTCACATGACTGATTCACAAACCAAAACATCACAAACAAAGAAGCAATACAAGTAGGCTAGCAGATTGGATTATACAAATGTTTAATGTGCACAGCGTGATGTGAGATTGTACAGTAAAAGCAAGGGAAGGAAAAATTCAATTTTAATATAAAAATACATATGACCTTTTCATCAAGTCAAAAAACAAATGAAATCAAGCAACGTGCTAATATTTACCATCTTCACAGACAGCAGGTAGACAAAAGCGGAAAAAGTCAAAGGAGACATCCCAAAATTGCACCATATTCCTTAGTGCACTACCTTTAAAACAGTTCCCATACTGAGCTTCGGTTAAAAGTAGTGCACTATATAGGAAATGGGGTGCCATTTGGGACGCAGACAAAGTGAGATTCATGTCAGTATAGAACAAAAACATGCTCCCATTCGTTGTCAAACAGCAGTGGTCTCAGGGGAGGGAGACCGGTTAGCTGATTGTCCTTGTTTGGTGGTGTATGTCCACAGCCAACAAGCAGAACGCTACACCAGACCAAACTAGTCAACCAGGGACTTAACTCATCCAAACTCATTTGGGGGAAAAACTAAATTGATTATATATGACAATGCTACTCAACTTGTGCATACATTGAGCAAGGCTAGCATAAAACAACAGAATTGAAACAAAGCTCAAAACAAAAGTTCTTCATCTTCAGAAAGTGTAGGAATTAAAAGCTATGGTTATTTAGCTACAGCTACCTCAATGTGTATCAACATTCGAGGTTCCATCCTGCTGTCCATTTTAGAAGAGAAGAGACCTCAATGGTATAAAAAAAAGATCCTAAGATGTGAATGTATTAAAACAAAGATCAAGTGATATTTCTCCCGAGATTCAAATTCAAACTTAAAAAACATTCTCGGTCACATAGAAACGATATGAAAACTGTATTTAAGACCTGGTTGTTGTCATGGAATTTAATCTCTCTGGCTTGTAGTAGAACTGGAGCTGAATGTTGATTATGATGTCATGATGTGGCACTGGGCTGAGGGCAGGGCAGGCTCTGTGAGTGAGGTTGTCCTATAGCTGTGTGTCTGTCTGGGCATATAGACTGACAGCAGTGTGTTAGTTGGCTCGGTGGCTTTGTGGCGGGGTGGCGGTGCATGCAGAAACAAGGGCAGGTTCAGTGTTTCAGACTGGGAGGCAGGGCAGGCATGGGGGGGGGGGGGGTGAGAGGGGGTCAGTGGGGGTAGGGAGGCTGAGAGGGAGGGGCGTTGATAAGGTTTTGGGTATAGGATTTTGTGCTGTGTCAGGTGGGATTTGTCTCTCAAAACAGCGCAGCGGGACAGGCACAGGGATATCCCTCCACCCCACCCAAACCATCCCCCTCCCAAAAACAGGCCCCAAACACACAAACCCAGCAGAGTGGACACCAATATCCATTATATGAGCCTATCAATCAATCAATTAATGAACTAGTCATTCAATCAATACCCCCTATTAAACAAGCTATAATCAGAGTGGACACCAACATCCATTATATGAGCCTATCAATCAACTTACTAGTCATTCAATCAATACCCCCTATTAAACAAGCTATAATCAGAGAGGGTCACACAGCATTTTGGAACAATGGAAGGAATGGATGGGGGGGGGGCTAGCGTGATGCTCCTGCAGTGATAAACAACGCTAACAAATACAGAATAAAAAACTAAAGAAAAACAAACAGAAAAACAAAGAGCCCAAGGAATGACCCTCGATGTAATCCTGTACCCCTGTTGGTTAAACCATTGTTGTGGAGGAAGAAAGAGAAGCGGGGCCAGATGCTCTCTATTACTCGGTCCCCTTACCTCCAACATCCCTACCACAGCACTGGAAATGTCTCACCTCTTCCTTTATCAGAAGTTGTTCCCTCTCTTCTCTTTTTCTTCTGGTGACTTCTCCCCCCTTTCAATCTGTGTTTAGTTATGGTTTCCACACCTCCCCTCCTTATTCCCTTCATCCCTTCCTCTTCCACTTCTTCCTCACTTCCTCGTCTTTTCTATACCCCCTTGGTGGTGCTGATGCGGATGCTGCTGAAACACTTGCCCATGGCTTCGAACAGCGGGTCGCAGAATGTGTGGACGCAGATGGAGTAGACGCGGCTGACACAGTGGATCTCGATCAGATAGCTCTTGACACACGGCACCACTGCCCAGATGTGGATGAAGGACAGGATGGCGAAGAAGATGCCCCAGACCAGCGCCAGCGGGATGCCCACCAGGGCAGTGAGGAGACGGTAGCACCAGTACTTGGTCACTGTGAAGGTGGTGAAGCTAGCCTTCCACACGCCGTCGAAGCTGTATGTGCCCTCAGGCTCTGCGATCACATCCTCAAAGTCCACCTGACAGGAGAGAAGAGTAATGGTTAAAATCAATGAATCAGCAATGATTCAATTAGACAGTCACTCTCAAAAACAAAAACTGATTAACAAGATTTAAAAAAATTAAAACAGCTGTTGTGCCCCTGTTTGTGCCCCTGTTCTGAAGTTACACAAGTACTAGAAATATTACAAGAGATGTATGTCTCCTCATAGTGACTGGTACGAGCAGTCAAACCAGGTCAAACTACCCTCCCTCCCACCCACCCTCCTACCCCACCCTTCACAAAACATTTTGTGATTGCTACACATGCTGTATGAGGCCCTCCTACTCTCTCTACCCTCTTTAAATCATCTCTTCACATTCCTGACAGACAGAGCTGATACACAAGACAGAGACACATACTGTAGAAGTGTCTGAATCAGAGGGCAAATAGCCGGCACCCTATTCCCAAGATAGTGCAGTGCAGTACTTTTGGTCAGAGCCATCAACCTATTCCCAAGTACTGGTTTTGGTCAGAACCAGCCAGCACCCTATTCCAATTCAATATAGGGGCACAGTTCAGTTTACAAGGCCCTTCTCTACCCTGGAGTTTTCTCTAATACAGTTCAGTTTACAAGGCCCTTCTCTACCCTGGAGTTCTCTCTAATACAGTTCAGTTTACAAGGCCCTTCTCTACCCTGGAGTTTTCTCTAATACAGTTCAGTTTACAAGGCCCTTCTCTACCCTGGAGTTTTCTCTAATACAGTTCAGTTTACAAGGCCCTTCTCTACCCTGGAGATTTCTCTAATACAGTTCAGTTTACAAGGCCCTTCTCTACCCTGGAGTTCTCTCTAATACAGTTCAGTTTACAAGGCCCTTCTCTACCCTGGAGTTTTCTCTAATACAGTTCAGTTTACAAGGCCCTTCTCTACCCTGGAGTTTTCTCTAATACAGTTCAGTTTACAAGGCCCTTCTCTACCCTGGAGTTTTCTCTAATACAGTTCAGTTTACAAGGCCCTTCTCTACCCTGGAGTTTTCTCTAATACAGTTCAGTTTACAAGGCCCTTCTCTACCCTGGAGTTTTCTCTAATGCAGTTCAGTTTACAAGGCCCTTCTCTACCCTGGAGTTTTCTCTAATACAGTTCAGTTTACAAGGCCCTTCTCTACCCTGGAGTTTTCTCTAATACAGTTCAGTTTACAAGGCCCTTCTCTACCCTGGAGTTTTCTCTAATACAGTTCAGTTTACATTCACCACGTAAGAGCCTCCAAGGTCCTGTATTAAAGTCCTCCCAGCTACAGTGTATGTGGAGGTCTCTAGTACCTACATGTAGAAAAGAGAAGCCGGATGGGCCCCAGTGAGGTAAACCATGACATTTATTTATTTTCAGTGTAAACAGACTTCTCAGGCGATCGATGGGTTTGCGACGTGCCTCCCAAGTACCCATGACCTCATACACGTTTTAGTGCAGACTGTAAAGTGGAAAAACACACATGCTTGCTCTCGCTCTCTCTCTTTCTCTTTTTCTCAGTCTCTCTCTCGTACTACCACTCTCACTACCCCTCTCTCGCTCTCTCTCTCTCTTTCTCTTTTACTCTCTTCTTTGCTACCAAGCCCATGATACAGCAAATATTTATTTTACAGTTACTTATTGCGTGTGTGTTTTGTCTGTGAGAGACGTGCCGCTGTCAGAGGGTTTAACATCACCTGTGTCTAGTGTATTTTCAATATCAAATTGAACATTTTCCTCTATGCAAAATAGGTCTTTGTTCATTTCATTCACTAGCCAATCCTTCCAGCTATTACTGTGTACACAGGGAGCTTACTAAACTAAACAGGCTAAACTTATGGGATAAAATAACAGTTGGCGGTGAAACTCTTTAATATAAATCTCATCATTCTTTACGCCGCAAAACCCAGCAACATCCATTTCATTTTCCAGAGCCATACATCTTGAGTACTGTATTGTACAAAGCCTTCGGAAAAAGTTCAGACCCCTTGACTTTTTCCACATTTTGTTATGTTACAGGCTTATTCTAAAATGGATTAAATAAAACAAAATCCTCAGCAATCTACACACAATACCCCACAATGACAAAGCAAAAACAGGTTTTCTAGAAATGTTGGAAACTTTATTACAAATAAAAAACAGAAATACCTTATTTACATAAGTATTCAGACCCTTTGCTAGTGCATCCTGTTTCCATTGGTCATCCTTGAGGTGTTTCTACAACTTGATTGGAGTCCACCTGTGGTAAATTCAATTGATTGGACATGATTTGGAAAGGCACACACCTGTCAAATAAGGTCCCACAGTTGACAGTGCATGTCAGAGCAAAAACCAAGCCATGAGGTCAAAGGAATTGTCCGTTGAGCTCCAAGACATAATTGTGCCGAGGCACAGATCTGGGGAAGGGTACCAAAAACATTCTGTGTCCCCAAGAACACAGTGGCTTCCATCATTCTTAAATGGAAGAAGTTTGGAACCACCAAGACTCTTCCTAGAACTGTCCGCCCGGCCAAACTGAGCAATTGGGGGAGAAGGGTCTTGGTCAGGGAGGTGATCAAGAACCCGATGGTCATTCTGGCAGAGCTCTGGTTCCTCTGTGGAGATGGGAGAACCTTCCAGAAGGACAACCATCTCTGCAGCACTCCACCAATTAGGCCTTTATGGTAGAGTGACCAGATGGAAGCCACTCCTCAGTAAAAGACACAAGACAGCCCACTTGGAGTTTGCCAAAAGGCACCTAAAGTCTCTCAGACTATGAGAAACAAGATTCTCTGGTCTGATGAAACCAAGATTGAACTCTTTGGCCTGAATGCCAAGCGTCACGTCTGGAGGAAACCTGGCACCATCCCTACAATGAAGCATGCTGGTGGCAGCATTATACTGTGGGGGTGTTTTTCAGCGGCAGGGACTGGGAGACTAGTCAGGATCGAGGCAAAGATGAATGGAGCAAAGTACAGAGAGATCCTTGATGAAAACCTTCTCCAGAGCGCTCATGATGTCAGACTGGGGCGAAGGTTCACCTTCCAAAAGGACAACGACCCTAAGCACACAGCCAAGATAACGCAGGAGTGGCTTCGGAACAAGTCTCTGAATGTCCTTGAGTGCCAGAGCCCGGGCTTGAACCCGGTCTAACATCTCTGGAGAGACCTGAAAATAGCTGTGCATCCATCATGACAGAGAAAAGTACAGACACAGCTTGAGAGGATCTGCAGAGACGAATAGGAGAAACTCCGCAAATACAGGTGTGTCAAGCTTGTCATACCCAAGAAGACTCGAGGCTGTAATCGCTACAAAAGGTGCTTCAACAAAGTACTGAGTAAAGGGTCTGAATACTTTTGTAAATGTGATATTTCAGTTTTTATATTTAATACATTTGCAAAAAGAAAAGAAAATAACTGTTTTTTCTTTGTCATTATAGGTATTGTATGTAGATTGATGAGTAAAAAAAACGATTTAATCAATTTTAGAATAAGGCAGTAACCTAACAAAATGTGGAAAAAGTCAAGGGGTCTGAATACTTTCCGAAGGCACTGTCGGCTCACAGACACAGCTTCCATCACTTGGATGGAGAATAAATGAGAGGTCTGTGTAGAATGGTTCTGATGAGGGTTGTCAGCAGCTGAAATGTAACGTTTAAAAATTTTCAAAAACATAAAAAGCTTTTAATTGTAAGCGAGAGTGCCTATGTTTTTCTAAAGCCCAGTTTAGAAAAACATTAATATAAGATAAGATAAATGTTTTTTCACAAGGAGTTGTTATTACTTTGCTATTGCTATGGATGATTGAACTATAGTGAACAGAGAAGAAGATTCTTCATTAGAAACACCCCTAGGTAATATGGAGGGAAAGCCAAGCAGTATATTCTTTCTTTCTTCTTTATTTATTGGTGGGCAAGTCATGGTTGGCTAGATAGATACAATGTCTCAGCCCCTATCACCCCTTTAGGGATTTGGCATACAGTACAACAAACTAGTTCTCAGGAACAACATGTGAGCAGTCTGGTTGGCTGAAATCTGGAGAGAGACCTGTAATATATTTTTCCATTCTGTCCCTAGAGTGCTGAATGCCTCAGTTCAGTGTTTCCTCCACCATTGTGTAAGTAGGGCGGGCCATCCCTACTTAGCTCTGTTTGCCCCCACCTGAAATAAATAATTTGGCTTCAATTGATTTCAACTGAAATTGTTGCTTAATAAATTAGCCCTGAATGTTGATTTGGAGCCTTTGTTTACAACCCACCTGGACAATCTAAGAGAAACTCTGCCTCCGCTTGTCCATTAAGCCTGAATGTCTTCATTTCCCAATATAATGTGCCTCCCGCCTCCCTCCTCAGGGAGTCCCGGCATTCTTGAGAGTTTGGAAGGGAGATGTTAACTAGCGGCTGGTTAGCGAGCCAATCGCTGCTGTCTGCGTTGCACAGTGTGGTCATGGGTATGTCTGCTCAGCTCCACTCAGACTCAGCCCCATCGGGGTTTAACAGAAGGCTGCCTGGCCATAGGCTATATAAAGAACCAGGCTTTATGAGAGGAAAATATTCTATTCCCAGGGCAAACTCTCCAAACTCCGCATGGATTTCATTGATGGTGATTCTTTGATGTGGCCGGTTGAGGGAGTGCAGCTGCCGAAATTCCAACTATAAGATCTACTGGTCCACATGGTTCTGCAGAAGGAGAGAGACTAGGGGGTGTGTGTGTGTGTGTGTGTGTGTGTGTGTGTGTGTGTGTGTGTGTGTGTGTGTGTGTGTGTGTGTGTGTTTTCCCTGTTGTACATAACAGCAGCATAGTGAGGGCACCCCAAACACACACCTCCATTGACAACAACAACATTTAGAACTCCAAACCTCTATAGCCTGGGAGGATACATGTGATTTCAGATGATTACACTAGCGGTCTGTAGATTTGATTAAAAGAGCAGAATCATAAGGCTGTATTCTATTCTGAGCATACTGGAGAGTCTGACTCACTGTCACAATGGGTTGGTAGGAAGCCAGAGAACAAGACAGAGGGAGAGAGTGTAATGTTCATGGTTCATTTTTTATTTTCTTTATTGTTTATTTCACTTTTGTTTATTATCTATTTCACTTGCATAAACATATGTTTCCCATGCCCAATAAACCCCTTTGAATTTAATTGAGAAAGGGGAGAGAGAGAGAGAGAGAGAGAGAGAGAGAGAGAGAGAGATCATTTTTTTTACAACTATCTCTACTTTTATCTAAATTGTGTGGGTTGGGTTCTCTGTTACCATTAACATACAATATTCTCTTTTTATATGAACGAACCTATTGAAATGAAATGGAGAAACTGCACACCAGGAGGGAGACTAGGAGACAAGGGAGAGAGCTTATTGTTTATTTCACTTTTGTATGTTATCTACTTCACTTGCTTTGGCAATGTTAACATATGTTTCCCATGCCAATAAAGCCCCTTGAATTGAATTGAGAGAATGTGGTCATTGCTCCCTAGTTGACGCATCCCTGTGAATTGCAGAGAGGGAGGGAGAGAGACAAAGGGGGATATAGGACAGAGCAGTGGGAGGGGGAGGAGAGGGGAGAGAGAGGGAGATCCTTTGGCCTGCCTGCTGCTGCAGCTATTTGGGTGTTTCCCAGTTTTATGAAGGCAAAGTTCACTACTTCAAACGGCTGACCCTCTCCCAGTAGTAACTGACTCTTTTCTGATCAAACAATAACCCAGCTGGACATGAGGATAGACGGACAGTCTATGTCCCAAGTGGCACCGTATTTCCTATGTAGAGCACTACTTTTGAACAGGGCCATAAGGCATATGATGCCATTTGGGACACAGACTCTGACTGTGTCACCTGAGCCTTTCTGTTCCCACCAACGCATGACATGTCGTTTTCACAAGTACCACATAAACGTCAGCGAGGGTTTCTCTCAACAAACTCATATTTTACATAAACACAAAATGGACACAGTGTGGTTGGAGTCTACTTTGGAAATAAGTTTGCTCTGCAATAACTCACTCACTGAATATGAGGCACGTGTAACGATAAAACAAGGACTGTGAGAACATTTTCTTAAAACAACAGAAAATTCGTGATGTTTCCTCCATTCCAAAACTGGAGCAAGGATGTTCGGCTAAAGACTGCAGCCGCACCAGCAAAATAGGCAAGAGACGCTGCTGCGTACGCATCACATTTACGCATGTGTTGAGCCCTTCAAAAACCTATTCTGATCCATGTAAACCATTGTAAACTGGTGTCATGAATCCGAAAAACTCATAGTATAGTCTACACACGAGAATGCCATGCGACCCACCAACCAGTACTTTGGTACGCGCGCAGCTTACTATGCATATTTAGCAGCTCCTAGCCTGCCCAGTAATCGTGCGAGTGACATTTTCCAGTCCTCCTGGGTATATTATAATGGGAACATTCATAATATAATGTGTCCAAGTACAAAACCAACTCACATGCAATATTGGAACTGAAGTAGTTCTAGCCTAAACCACGATTTGATACCAAAAAAAATAGTATAATCGTATCAAACCAGTCTAATAAATAAAGTAAATAAAAAGATCCAAAGTGAAATCTTACTAGGCGAAAAAAATCCACGAACAATTATTTCCCTTCATGGGTAAATATACCGTCTACGGCCTGGTTCGGTGTTGGACTCACCTTTACAACGTCGTCGTTTATGTGCTTGGGGTCCCGGTTCACCAGGTCGATCTCTTTCGTATGGACATCCTGCATCGTCTTCATCCCGCTCATACTGTCATTATCCATGTCTTTGTTATTAGGTTTATAAATGTTCCCTTGTTTTCTGATGAACGGCGAGTGCAGAAATTCCTGTGTGTCCGGAGGTGAAGAAGAGAAGCGTTATAAGTTTATAAGGCAGAGAGGCAGAGAAGGTCGACTTGACCGGAGCGCACCAGAGTTAGCAGCCTGTCCCAGCCTGAGATGGTTTTAAAAGGGTAGCACCACACCCCTCAATAGCAGAGATCCGTCTCTCACCGCAAGGGGTCATCTCCAAGCGCTCACACAATGCGTGCGTAAAGATCGTTCGGCTGGCCATTCTCTGTAAACGCAGAACCTTTCTCACATAAGGCATCAAACGCGTATTTTCACTAATGTAAACTGTCATCAACTTTTAATGGAAATTGCATTTTCGATTGACTTTGTCTAATATAATTAACATTCTAACCAAAACTTTGACAGACTTCTAAATTCGCACAAAATGTGTGTTTCAAGTGGATTAAAAATGAAATAACGCACAGAATCTTAGAAGCGTAGGCTAGTTAATAAATAACTGTAAATGTATCATGCCAGTGCTAATGGAGACGAGAGGGGCTTGCACATTTGCCCAGTGGGAGTGGGAGTAACGTTCACAACTAGGTGCCAAAAAAGATTGGCAACTAGCGCTTTGGAGTTAAAAATGTTCCAGTTTCCCAATCTTCCAAGGGCATGTTCGATAAATGTCACAATGAGAATGAGCCAGAGAAAATGTGTTGCTCACAGATTATTCAATATCCATAATAAAAGTACAGATATAGTAAAAATGAAAAATGTCAAATAAAAAGTTGGATTGTGACAGGATACAGAGTCCAAAAGAAAACCTTACCTCGTCAGTTTCGCCGTCCTTGAGTCCGCCAGTCATGCTGTCCCGCGCCTGAAGTGCTAACACACCCGTTTGTTGTTGAAGCAAGACCGTGTCAGCTTAACAGAGGGAGCAAATCAACAGGAGGAGGCGTGGGGACTGTTTGTTAACGACTTGGGGGCTCCTCCGGGGATATTACCAAATCCTATCGCTTATCTTTACGTTGCGCTCATTGAACGCAAAATTCATGTTAAGGCGCCGGAGAGACCTGAGTGAGAAATCTCGGCGTGCCTCTGCATGGACTTAATGAATGCTCGTCTTATTCATTCAGTAGTCACCTGTTTAGACAAGCAGTGCAGCGGGATGAAACTGTAACCCGTCATTAACCTACTGCTCAACACATTACGCAGGAGCTAATGGTGGAGAAACTGACCTGATCTGTTCAACTACTAAGATTATGTTTTCAATTTGGCCTGTGTGTGTGCAATGTGTCGTTTCTGCTGGCTGCTGTCTTTCCTAAATAAACTGAGAGATTGATATCCCCCAGCCCTAACCTGTTCTGGTCATGGTAGTATATTTACATTCCTTTATCTGATTCTCTGCCAGGGAAACAACTCAGCTTGATTTGGAAATGACATCAGTCCCAGAGACATAACAGTCATGTCAGGGGTATTTTCAGCCTGTGTGTGTGTGTATGTGTGAGAGAGAGTGTATGGGGGTTGTAATTGGTAACCTAGGCTACACAGTACTGTCCCTCTTCATTGCAGAACTCAGTCACTAGAAGTTGACTGTAGCCATTCTCTAGGGAAGAGAACCAGATCAGTGGGAATCTACAGCAGAGTTAGCTAAGGTCTAGACTATACAAAAAGTCAGTGTCCAGCTTTCATTTATAAAAAGGTTCTTTAGGATCATCTTCAATGTCTCTGAGAAGAAAACTGTCTTTAGACACAGTACTGCTGTATACAAAAAAGGGAGACAGCTGCTTTTTCTTATCGGTCTTGTATCAGTGCTATTTGTGCAAGATAGATGGTTCTGGAAAATATGCCTTCTGGCTCCAGATCACACAGTCAGTACCCAAATGTAGAAGAAAGAAGACCCATTCCTCTTGTCTTTGGCATCAGGGAACAGTGTAAATGAATACACTTCACATTAGACTGAAGACCTGTAACCAGGGGGATAACCGTAGGCAGAAGGTACATGTGTTGACCCAGATACGTTGAAGGCTCATAAGTCAAACAACTCATACATCTGGGGCATTTTGCTGGACGAACGTTGTAGAACCATCATCGCAGTATGGAATATTTTTCACATTCTACCGAATCAGTAGAATGTTGTCTGTGTGTAAACCTGCAGATTATCAGTATGGAATATTCTTCCAAGTCGGTATTGTGCTGTGTGTAAACCTGTAGGTTATAAACTGAGGCCCAGGTCATACTCCATAGGCCCACAGGCAGAGGCAGCTCTTCTCCTCTCTATATAGGAAAGTGTCTTGTGCAATCAGACCAGCTCAGTTAGTAATTTATGACTATTCTCTGGCACTGAGACTGAGAAACATTACCCTAGCCCTCCTATCACAGTTCTCATTACCTTCTATGACAGACAGACATAGCAATACTCAGAACATTTTAGAAATAAGAATCTTTATTTGGTGAAGAAAAGGAACATTTTTGGTACTTTACACAAATCAAAGAATACGTGTCGTTTGTTGAGCAGAATTATAATCATATCGTTGTCCATTTTTGCTACAATGTTTCATCTCATAAAAAAAACTCCAGCCCAAACTCAACACCGATACAATCACACCTGCAATTTTCTCTCGGTAGAGAAGAACCAACTCAGCCAAGTACAGACATGGTCTGTGAACTGTCTTGCTTTATAGCCAAATGATTAGAAGTCACTGAGAGAACCGCTGCGCTTGATTGGCCCTTTCCTGCAGTCAAATGACAAACTTTCCCTCTAGTGGCCTCATGGGTGGAATGTTATTAATAGTTTTTATAATTTCATAATTAATAAACATACATTTCTTTTATAACAGACAATCCGGTGTTTCTATGTCATATGTTTTTGTTGTTGACATTTCAGTCTTCTGTGATGTATGTAAAGGCTAATAATGGGATACATTCCATGAATGAATACATTCCAACTCAATATCTGACATGGTACAGGTGTCTTCTTTTTTAAAGCCCATAACCATGTGTGTGAGGTGTATACTTTTGTTTCAGAGTAGATTTGTTTAAGACTACCAAGAAACACTCCGTTGTGACCCTGATTCAGCCCACTGCAGTAAAAGGTTAAACAAAGCACATGGTCTTGTGTGAGTCCTATTATTGATATGAGCTGTGAAGAACTGGTGGCACTATCTGTCAGATATCTGTCTGTAGAGATTCTCTCTATAGTTGGGTTTTGAAGTAAAGCATGCACGCTAGCTACTACTAGCTGCTAAAACAACCTCAGCAGCACCTGCACTCTTAGAAAAAAGGGTTCCAAAAGGGTTCTTCGACTGTCCCCATAAGAGCACCCTTTTTGGTTCCAAGTATAACCCTTTTGAGTTCCATGTAGAACCCTCTGTGGAAAGGGTTCTACACGGAACACACCTGGAACCAAAAAGGGTTCTTCAAATGGTTCTCCTATGGAGCCAGCTGAAGAACTCATTTAGGTTCTAGATAGTACCTTTTATTTTTTTCTAAGAGTGTAGGCCTTCAGCCATGTACCTGACAAGTGTATCAAGGCTTCACTCAATAGAATTAACGAGTGTATTCACCTCATTATCTTAAGGAACACAAGCAGCATGTTCTGTCCAGTTTTTTCATGAGTTCAATCAAAACATGGACAATCAAGAAACAGGACAAATGTGCGTGGCATATAAATAGTAAGTTAGAGAGCCAGTACTCCTGTTTTATATTATATTGGACATTTAGTCCACTTCTTGTTTAAATGTATACAACTGTCTTATGTTTTTACCGTAGGTTTTTTAGGGACGGTTTACTGGACACAGAAAAGCAAGCGTAATGGAAACTGCCCCTTAGTATAAAAGCCCCAAAATATATCCAAAGCACTGTGAGATCAACACAGCAGTAGCAAAATAAGGCTGCACAAGTATGCCATAAGCTGCGTCCCAGAATCTTGGATCTATGTACACTCTATTACAGAAAACATATGAAGGAATTCATTCATTCAATTTCCAGCCGAATTGCTATATATACATCACATAAAAAGCAGAAACTACGCAAATATTACATGTCTGCTGTCAGGGATGGTATGATGCCTTATCGTCAAAAACCATGTTGCCCTGATCTGATCAAATATGATTAAAACAGTTCTTTAGAATCAGAATCAGAACTATGGAATGACAAGATGCAAAATGGTCCTTTTGGCAGTATACATACAAACCCTTTATAAAGCTGGACACAAGAACTTCTATAAACATCAAACCTTAATATTAATCTTTTGTAAAATTCCAGATGACATAAATGATCATGTTGGATCATGTTATTACCCAGATGGTGTCATGGTGTTGTCTAAGGGAAGTTTACCCCAATCAACCTTTATGACCACTTATAAACGTATCATTACTTTACAGGTAGCAGTTAGCCTTCTTATAAATTATTCTATCATAATTCTACCAGATATTATGGAGTGTTGATGTTGGCTTTATAAAGAGCTTATATATTTCAACACAATAACTATGTCTAAGTATTTTTCTACTTAGACATCAGTCAAAAAAGTTATAGCCTTAAATAAATCATTTTTATGTCTCTCTCATCCGACCCCCTGCTTTCCCCCCTCTGTGAGTCTTCATGACAGGGAAGGAAAGCCCCTATCAGTTGTCTGTGGTCTTGATGTGAACTGATGACAGACACCGGCCCATACTGTGGAAGAGGGGGGTGACAAACATGTCTGTCAGGCTGCTCCAGACCACCTGGACAGAGGGCAGCGCCATCAGACAGCTCCGCACCACTGGCATCAGCACCCTGCGGGGAGGAGAAAAGGAAGGACCACAACAATAGGTTCAACTGTGCATCACAAACATGCAGTATTCTTCAAATGCACATAGTGTGTAGTCATGCATAGCTATTACACATATATGTATTACATTACGAGAAACCTATAACCTTGAGTTTAATATCAAGTGCATGTGAAAGCCCTAACAAGTCGTGCTTGTTACAGACCGCAGAGTACCTCTTAACATGCATTCAACACACAGCCTTCTTCATCGTCTTACTTTGTCCCTTTGGGATATTCATAATCGTAAGCAGTTAATGCAGACTTCCATAAATGCTTGCAGCCTGCAGTATGTATTAAGGCTAGGTAGTGTGTTGTTATTAATGTGCCTTGCTCTAGTGCCACTGTGTCTTGTAACACTCAGCCAAACCACAGACATCTATTGACCAGACACAGGGTCAACTATTTGCTACAGTTGCCATTCCATCCTCTATTGATTTCTGCCTATGTCACCAAAGCAATATTTACACTGCTTATCCTCCATAAAAGCTGTGACAGACAGTGCAGACTTACTCTTCCGCTACGCAATAACTGCGTACCAAATTGCACCCTATTCTCTATATAGTGCACTAATTTTGACCAAAGCCCTATGGGCCCTATGGGTGCCATTTGGGATGCAGACAATGGCTTTAAGCAGAATAAATTCTGTAGAGAGACAGACATTGAGATATGGAAAAACTAGTCCAGAAACTGTAGTAAAGGTCACATGAAAGTTACTTTGTGACATGCCCAACAATGCCCAAAACAATATGTAGCCTATCTATTCTAGTGGAATGTCCCACTCTCTTCTGAAAATAGGCCTACGGTGCTGCAAGGCAGACTAGAATGCCAACTGTCTGGCAGGGGTTATGGGGGCTTTTTTCCACTACTACTGGAACACTGCATTCCTCCTAACTTTTTATAAAGCGCCTCATTTTTGGTGTTGTTTCAGCAAGTAGCCAGCCTACTAAGTGGCTCTCAGGCAGTTTGTGAATGTGAGAAGTTGCACGATATCCCTACAACTTAAAGGAAAATACCATTCAAAAACTATCTTTTGGTATTTGTTTTCATTAGTCCACTGTTGATATAGCAAAACACATCATACTGTGACACTTTCTGTATTTTTTTTGTGTTCTATATCTTGAAAATTTGATTGTTTACATGCAAAACATTTATGGACTGTATCATCAGTGGACTACTGAAACAAATACCAAAAGATAGTTTTTGAGTGGTATTTTGTCTTTTAGGCACCTGTGTCCACTGGCACGCAAATAGTACATAATGGAAAATAGGCCTATATACCTGCATATGGAAAGGTTATGAAATAATTACCAAAATCAAGTTAAAACACTTCAAACTCATTCACAGTTTTACCCTACCTATGATGTGAACTAAATAGCTTATGTTAATGTCAATATACCAGCTTAACTGTGCAAACTGCCACGCAGTATACCACCCTCTATGTCATCAATGGGACAAAACATTTAGGCAGCGAAACAGGCAAATGAAACATTGGCCCTTGGCCAAGCACCGAAACAACAAGATAGCATGTGATGTTCATACCAAATATGAACACAGCTGAAAACCCCGAAGACAATACCAAGGATAAACGCCATGGGCACGGCAAGGATGGTGGTCAATATTAGGTAGAAGCCATATTTGACCAGTTCGAAGACAGCGTGACTTCCTATCCATACTTTGTCGAAGCTGTGGCTCGAACTGGGCTCTGCCATCACATCGTCAAAACCAACCTGGGGAAGGAGACATCTTGTCAGGAATCATTCATTCATATACCCATCTGTCACCATATGTCCTGTATAATCACAAACAAACAATCAGATGTTTCTGAACTGTCTGATCAGGCAGCCTGGTCTCATAGACTAGATGTAACATAGTAAATGTAAAATCCGAGAGACACAAATTAGTATGATATGTTGCCTTTGGTATGGTTAAATAAGACAGATGGTTACTTAACTTCTCTAGGGTTGGGGCAGTATTTTCACATCCGGATGAAAGGCGTGCCCATAGTAAACTGCCTGCTACTCGGGCTCAGAACGGATATAGGATATGCATATTATTAGTAGATTTGGATAGAAAACACTCTGAAGTTTCTAAAACTGTTTGAATGATGTCTGTGAGTATAACAGAACTCATATGGCAGGCAAAAACCTGAGAAAAATCCAACCAGGAAGTGTGGAAATCTGAGGTTTTTAGTTTTTCAAGTGATTGCCTATACAGTATACCGTGACTTAGGGTTCATTTTGCACTTCCTAAGGCTTCCACTAGATGTCAACAGTCTTTAGAACGTTGTTTCATGCTTCTACTGTGAATAGGGAGAGAATAAGAGCTCCTGGAGGTAGACGACTGAGAAAATGACATGAGCTCAGTGGCGCGCACTCACGCGGGAGTTAGCTGTGTTCCTTTTCTTTTTTGAAGACATTGGAATTGTCCGGTTGGAAAATTACTGAAGATTTATGATAAAAACATCCTAAAGATTGATGCTATACATTGTTTGACATGTTTCTACAAACGTAAATATAACTTTTTTTACTTTTCGTCGTGACATTTTGCGTGCGCTTCCTGCATTTGGAGTAGTGGACTAAATGCGCGAACAAAAAGGAGGTATTTGGACATAAATTATGGACTTTATCGAACAAAACAAACATTTATTTTGGAACTGGGATTCCTGGGAGTGCATTCCGATGAAGATCATCAAAGGTAAGTGAATATTTATAATGTAATTTTTGTCATTTCTGTTGACTCCAAAATGGCGGGTATCTGTATGGCTTGTTTTGATATCTGAGCGCTGTACTCAGATTATTGCAAAATTTGCTTTCGCCGTAAAGCTTTTTTGAAATCTGGCATAGCGGTTGCATTAAGGAGAAGTGTATCTAGAATTCTTTGAATAACTGTTGAATATTTTATCAATGTTTATGATGAGTATTTCTGTAAATTGATGTGCTCATTCACCGGAAGTTTTGGGAGGCAAAACATTTCTGAACATTACACGCCAAAACATACATGTATTGTGTAACATGAAGTCCTATGAGTGCCATCTGATGAAGATCATCAAAGGTTAGTGATTAATTTTAGCTGTATTTCTGTTTTTTTGTGACGCCTCTCCTTGCTTGGAAAATGGTGTGGTTTTTCTTGTCTGTCCTAACATAATCTAATGTTATGCTTTCACCGTAAAGCCTTTTTGAAATCGGACAATGTGGTTGGATTAACGAGAAGTGTATCTTTAAAATGGGATATAATAGTTGTATGTTTGAGAAATTTGAATTATGAGATGTTTGTTGTTTTGAATTTGCCGCCCTGCTATTTCACTGGCTGTTGAATAGTGTGTCCCGCAGGTGGGACGCTAGCGTCCCACATACCCCAGAGAGGTTAAGGAAAAAATGAAAATTGGGTGTTTGGTTGGGATGGATCGTGTTGGCGTATAATGCAAATGTCTAGCAACACAAAGGTTACAAGTTAGAATCTCATCCTGGACAACTTTTAGCTAATTAGCAACTTTTAAACTACTTACTACTTTTTAGCTACTTTGCAACTACTTAGCATGTTAGTTCAATCTTCCCCTAACCCTAACCATAACCTTCACCCTAACCCCTAGTCTATCTAGAAATCATAACATATCATATGTTTTTCAAACAGTTTTTCCATTTTGCAAATTCGTAACATTACTTAATGATGAAATGCCTATGTATGTTATGTTGTGAATTTGAAATATGTCCCTATTTAAGATTACTCTGATGTTTTTCATATGATGTACTTAATAATTAATGAAAACTTGCTATGTCCTCATTGTGGTTTTATGGACGTATTCAATGCGTCTTATTTATACACTTTTGTAATATTTGTGAAATGCATATTGTTATGTTTGGTAGCACTTATTTATTTTTCCTTTGCCTCCAACCCCTTTCCATACGTGGAACGGATGTGGGTTGGGCTAGGTCTGTTTTCAGAAAATTCACAAAAGCTCTGACGAAGGCCGTTAGGCCGATACGTAAGCTTATTAAATATCAGTGATACTATCAAGAGCAGTGTGCGGTTTCCTTTTTTCCTTCATCCTGTTTCAACTGTTGCCATGCACCTGCAACAAGATTGCTCAGATGTGCGAGTGCCTTTTGAATTTTGCAAATTCGTAACATATAATATGAACTGTAATCCGTAACATATAATAAAAAATGGGTGACGGACATCCACAAATTAATACATTCCATACAAAACGTGACATATCATACTAAAGTATGATCTTGGATTTGCGTATAGAATAATTCGAAATGCTCTGAGACCAGGTTGGTTCAGGAAATGGATGGATAAGAAAACTCCAAATGAAAACTCACAGCTAATTTATAAACTATACTCATAGGCAATAGTAATGATTTGTGCAGCTATTACGCATGCATAGCCAACAATGTTGGTATTACTAGTTTATTACCTATGGCAAAGTAACAATGACATGATGAAAGTATCGAACTATGGCTTGATAGAGGCATATCCACATACTGTAGTTTACTTTGTGAAACCCGAAGCGCACGGTGTGCTGATACACTGATAGCTTACCTTTAAGTGCGCGTTTATGTCATTGGGATCTCGGTCTGGAATCGCCGCATATACTTTGTCATTTTTCGACAGAATCGGTTCGATGGATCTGTTGAACTCGTCCTCGTCCATGATAATACTCGTTTCGTAATTCACCTTTTCGAGACCCATTTTCACTTGACAGTCCTGCGACGCGGGGAGCGGCGTAGAGCTGTCGTTGGTCAGAAGCTGGGAGCGCTCTCTGTATTAGGGACTGTGCCCGCGCATCTGAAACGGACCCAAGCCCCGCCAGTGGCGGTTCTAGACCATTTCAACTGGGGGGGCCAAGCTGGGGCCAGTTGTACTGTTAGAGGGGCCAGTTACATTAGACGTTATTGTTGTCATATCGTTTTCTTCACTGCATTGCAGGCATTAGCAGGCAAAATACCATGTTCATAATCATTAGTGTTCCGTGTTGCCACTGTCTAATAAAGATAGCAAAAATGAGTTATGTAAAAATTATTTCATACTCCACATTTAGGGGGGCCACAAGGGGGTCAAAAATTGTTGTCACAGGGGCACTGGCCCCCCCTGACCCCACACCAGAACCGCTAGTGCGCCCCGGGGGAAAGCAATGTGGGGTAGTAGACACAACAAGCAAAAGTCATGTCGCCATGAAATTTTATACTAGAGGACAAACATGTTTGTATTTGACACTGTATTTATTTATCTGAACTAGTCTATATTGAACTAGGCCAATCTTGCAAGATTGTAATGGACATTATTTGTTAATATCTCAATATGTATATCAACTGGACGCTGCCCACCCTAGAAATAAACTCATTCCCATTCAGATAAGCATGAGGTGTCTGAGTGCCAATTCACACAAAGCCTCAATCATCAGTCTCAATCATCATGGTCTCATTCCTTCACTTCCTCTTGCTCTATTTGTTCCTCTCTCCATCCACTATCACACACTCTCCAAATAAGAGTGATGTGGAGGAGAGTGGTGGAGAGGAGGATGAGACAAGGGAGACGTGCATGTGAGGTTGGGAAATATAAAAAATACAAACACACACACACACACACGGACACACGTAGAGGCTATGTTTGAATGTTGTAGTGCTCCCAACCCCCACCCTGGTAGAGAAAAACCCTTTATGGCGTGATGTCTGAGGCAGAGGATTGTGTGTGTGTGTGTGTGTGTGTGTGTGTGTGTGTGTGTGTGTGTGTGTGTGTGTGTGTGTGTGTGTGTGTGTGTGTGTGTGTGTGTGTGTGTGTGTGTGTGTGTGTGTGTGTGTGTGTGTGTGTGTGTGTGTGTGTGGCAGAGAAAAAAACGTTGGGTTACACAGCAACTGAGTAGGCCTACAGAGGCTGTTTTACCTGTACAGAAAGCATAAAGAAACATTGAGTGCATTTTGTGCAAGTCATCATGATAATCTTGCAAATTCTTGCAAACATTGCGCTGATTGAGTTCAGTGACCTTTTTCTCTGCCGTTTCTGAACATACCTGGGAGCAATTTTAGAATCGCTCTGTCTTCAGATTTTTAAAGCCAGGATATAAATACAGTGGGAAAGACATCTTGCTGTGATTATTCTCACAGTGACCCAAATATATTTCTAATGACCACATATACCACACGTGTGTGTGCCTGCATGCATGTATTCAGGGCTGAGCCTTTTGCGGATCCTAAGCAAAATTTTGTTGTGGGGCCCTCCCACCTCACGAGCTAAACATTTTAGTGGCCCCTCTCTTGACGGCGTACAGAAAAAATAGAAGTTTTACAGATAATTTTCTGCAATTCTACACATTTTGCTGATGTATGCCATGTTAATATGACCTCTGAGTGAGAGTGAATAACAAATGAATGGGGTACCCTACGTGCCCGGTTGGAAATTCAACCATGATTACTGCAAGTTTAGATAGCTGGCTAGACTAACTTACCAATCTAAAAATGTTAGCTGACAGGGCTAATTCACTGACTGTCAGTGACTGACATAACAAGAGATAAACTGCTGATGCACAACCTCGTTTCGAAATTGCACCTTGTATATTGTACAATTCTAACTATAAAAAATACAAATGTTTAGTTTTTTTAGTCAGGGGCCCCCTAGAGGCCACGGGGCCCTAAGCGATTGCTTATTAGTGATGGGGGAAAAATGTATACAATTACATATCGAGATATTATTATTTTGAATATATCGTATCATTTTGATAAAATCGCAATATTATTTTTGCGCTAGTTGGCTGTATCTGCACCAAAACTCCAGTATTTTTCCTTCATTGCTTGTCCTCCATCATCTTTTTAAACAGGAAGCCAATTTGTTTTCAGCGCTTTTATTTCTATGACTGATAAAAATTATTTTCTCATGACTCTTGTCTCTCTGCAGCAGACATGTGGTGAGCAATATGTTTGGAACATTGACTCACAATATAATCACAGTATCAAATCGCAATACATAGAATCGTGAGAATCGCAATACATATTGTATTGTACCGTGATATATATAAAATATAAAATATAAAATAAGTACCGTGAAAATATTGTATCCTGAGATCCCTGGCCATTCCCAGCCCTATTACTTATGTTGCTTATGCCTGGAACCGGCCCAGCATGTATGTATATGTGTGTGTGTGACCGTCAACTCTTTTGTCCACCACTTTGCATTTTATTTGTTGATGAACAAGGTCAGTTGGGTGTCCTTGTCTGTAGAGTGGACGTAGTATAAACAACAGGGGCCTTTGTATATAGAAAAAGTAGGTCAGGGCGTGTGTGTGTGTGTGTGTGTGTGTGTGTGTGTGTGTGTGTGTGTGTGTGTGTGTGTGTGTGTGTGTGTGTGTGTGTGTGAGACAGCGAGGCAGAAACCCAGTCAGCAAGCATGGTGCAACAATACAAACCCACAATCCCTAGGATTAAACACACAGGGCTTTTCTGACAGCCAAGCATTCAACGAGGGAGGCCTGGCTGGCTAGTTGGCTGGGATAGGGTCGGATAGGGTTGGGTAAGGATAGAGTTAGGGAGCAACAGGGGAAGTGTGGCTGTTAGTGGTGGTGGTGATGGGGGTAGTGATAGTGATGATGGTGGTGTGGGGGGAAATGGTGGTGATGGTGGTGTGGGGGGGCAAATGGTGGTGGTGCTGGTGGTGGTGATGGTGTTAGTGGTGATGGTAGTGATGGTGTGTGGGGGGAAATGGTGGTGATGGTGGTGTTGGTAGTGGTGATGGTGGTGGTGTGGGGGGGGGCAAATGGTGCTGGTGGTGGTGGTGATGGCGGTGGTGGTGGTGGTGGTGTGGTGGTGATGGTGGTGATGGTAGTGGTGGTAGTGGTGGTAGTGGTAGTTATGGTGGTGGTGGTGGTGGTGGTACTGGTGATGGTGATGGTAGTTATGGTGGTGGTGGTGGTGGTGGTGATGGTAGTGGTAGTTATGGTGGTGGTGGTGGTGATGGTAGTGGTGGTGGTGATGGTAGTGGTAGTTATGGTGGTGGTGGTGGTGATGGTAGTGGTGGTGGTGGTGGTGATGGTGGTGGTGGTGGTGATGGTAGTGGTAGTTATGGTGGTGGTGGTGATGGTAGTGGTGGTGGTGGTGGTGGTGATGGTAGTGGTAGTTATGGTGGTGGTGGTGGTGATGGTAGTGGTAGTTATGGTGGTGGTGGTGGTGATGGTAGTGGTAGTTATGGTGGTGGTGGTGATGGTAGTGGTAGTTATGGTGGTGGTGGTGGTGATGGTAGTGGTGGTGGTGATGGTAGTGGTAGTTATGGTGGTGGTGGTGGTGATGGTAGTGGTAGTGGTGGTGGTGATGGTAGTGGTGGTGGTGATGGTAGTGGTAGTTATGGTGGTGGTGGTGATGGTAGTGGTGGTGGTGGTGGTGGTGATGGTAGTGGTAGTTATGGTGGTGGTGGTGGTGATGGTAGTGGTGGTGGTGATGGTAGTGGTAGTTATGGTGGTGGTGGTGGTGATGGTAGTGGTGGTGGTGGTGGTGATGGTGGTGGTGGTGGTGATGGTAGTGGTAGTTATGGTGGTGGTGGTGATGGTAGTTATGGTGGTGGTGGTGGTGGTGGTGATGGTAGTGGTAGTTATGGTGGTGGTGGTGGTGGTGGTGATGGTAGTGGTAGTTATGGTGGTGGTGGTGGTGATGGTAGTGGTGGTGGTGATGGTAGTGGTAGTTATGGTGGTGGTGGTGGTGATGGTAGTGGTGGTGGTGGTGGTGATGGTGGTGGTGGTGGTGATGGTAGTGGTAGTTATGGTGGTGGTGGTGATGGTAGTGGTGGTGGTGGTGGTGGTGATGGTAGTGGTAGTTATGGTGGTGGTGGTGGTGATGGTAGTGGTGGTAGTGATCTTTTTATTTTTTTCGTACAGTATCAGTATCTGTCAGTATGTTAGTAATCCATTAAACAAAGTGGTCCCCAGGCATAATTAAACAGGAATAGGGTATAACTATTACATACTCCATCAATGGCATGTTCATGTTCCCTTGGTGACATAAGACACACTGTAGTATCCAGAGAACATCTAAAACTGCACCCTGCAGTTTTACTTAGCATAATGACGAATGTGTTTCAACAAGGAAGTAACTTCTAGATAACTTCTAGTTATCTATATGTAAAAAAAACATTTTGCTTTTAAATATTCTTAAAGTAACTGCCCAGTGAAAATTTCACTCATATTGTAAGTAATTCTAGATCATATATCATAGAAATCTGAAAACACTGGGCAGTTACTTTAACCACCAAATGGACAAACAGGGTCTAGACACAACCCAGATACACCCTGTCCTACTTGCATGGCCCCAAGCTACAGGCCTAAGTGACCTATGTACATATATGTGGTCATTGTTTTTGTTAGACATAAACTGACATATTGTTCCCTTGCATACACCTGTTAATGACATGCAGCCCCTATTTTTTTCTCACGCATATTATTCCATAGACGTGTTAGTATTCGCTGCTAATGTGAACAGCAGATGAGGTTCCACCAGCAGCGTCATCGATGACCTTCCTGTGGCTTGGGTGCTGTTTTTGAAGCTCATTCCCTGGAATGTTTAATGAATTCACCAAGCCACCACATTCCAGGACCTGAATTCAAATACTATTTCAAAATCTTTCGAATACTTTGAGAGTTTGCTTTAGTCCAAGATGAACAGGGTTTGCACTTCTGTGACTTTTCCATTGGTTCGATTTCAACAGGCAAGCTCAGTCGAGTATTAGTATTTGAACCCAGATCTGCCGCAGTCCAGGACCTCCAGTGGTCCCTAAAGGACCAGTGCCCTAATGTGGAACCGTTGGAACGGTGATGAGGGCTTCCTCTGGCTTAATGAGGAACAAATGTGTGCATGCTTGTTAGGGGACAGGGGGAACAATCAGTGCACTCACTGTGGATGTGGGGCATCTTGTTGAGGGACCCCAGAGGAGAGGACTGCAACTTCCATTATGTTTCTCAAATGGCACCCTATTCCCATTGTAGTGTACATCTTATAGAGCTTTGGTCCAAAATCCCTAGCATGATTATGGGAAACGCCTAGGGAGTGCATTTCAGGACCACTGCACTTGAACTTTGAGTGACAGTTTTTATCTGCCTGAGGTGTGTGTGTGTTTGCCTGAGTGTATGTTCAAGTACTATCATGTCTGTTTGTGTGCGTGTTTGTATGTGTTTGTGTGTGTATTTGAGGGAATGTGTATTTGTGTGTAAGTTTGTTTATGTTCATGTACACTATATATACAAAAGTATGTGGACACTCCTTCAAATTAGTGGATTTGGCTATTTCAGCCATACCTGTTGGTGATAGGTGTATAAAATCGAGCACACAGCCTTGCAATCTCCATTGACAAACAGTGGCAGTAGAATGGCCTTATTGAAGAGCTCAGTGACTTTCAATGTGGCACTGTCATAGGATGCCACCTTTCCAACAAGTCAGTTTGTCAAATTTCTGCCTTGCTAGAGCTGCCAGTGTCAACTGTAAATGCTGTTATTGTGAAATGGAAACGTCTAAGAGCAACAACGTCTCGGACGCAAAGTGCTAAGCCACACAAGCTCACAGAACGAGATCGCCAAGTGCTGAAGAGTGTAGCATGTACAAATTGTCTGTCCTCTGTTGGAACACTCATTACAGAGTTTCAAACGGCCTCTGGAAGCAACGTCCGCACAAAAACTGTTAGTTGGGAGCTTCATGAAATGGGTTTCCATGGCCGAGCAGCTGCACACAAGCCTAAGTTCACCATGCACAATGCCATGCGTCGGCTGGAGTGGTGTAAAGCATGCAGCTCCATTGGACTCTCGAGCAGTGGAAACGCGTTCTCTGGAGTGGGCTCGCAAGGCTGAGGGCATCCCTAGCCGCCCAGAGGGCATCCCTAGCCGCGTCCTCAGAGCATGCGCAGACCAACTAGCTCTGGTGTGTTTACGTACATTTTCAATCTCTCCCTATCCCAGTCTGCTGTCCCCACATGCTTCAAGATGGCCACCATTGTTCCTGTACCCAAGAAAGCAAAGGTAACTGAACTAAATGACTATCGCCCCGTAGCACTCACTTCTGTCATGAAGTGCTTTGAGAGACTAGTCGAGGATCATATCACCTCTACCTTACCTGTCACCCTAGACCCACTTCAATTTGCTAACCGCCCCAATAGAGCCACAGACGATGCAATCGCCATCACACTGCACACTGCCCTATCCCATCTGAACAAGAGGAATACCTATGTAAGAATGCTGTTCATTGACTATAGCTTAGCATTGAACACCATAGTACCCTCCAAGCTCATCACCAAGCTCGAGGCCCTGGGTCTGAACTCCACCCTGTGCAACTGGGTCCTGGACTTCCTGATGGGCCGCCACCAGGTGGTGAAGGTAGGAAACAACCTCTCCACTTCGCTGATCCTCAACACTGGAGCCCCACAAGGGTGTGTGCTCAGCCCACTCCTGTACTCCCTGTTCACCCATGACTGTGTGGCCAAGCACGCCTCCAACTCAATCATCAAGTTTGCAGACGACACAACAGTAGTAGGCTTGATTACCAACAATGACGAGACAGCCTACAGGGAGGAAGTGAGGGCTCTGGGAGTGTGGTGATAGGAAAATAACCTCTCACTCAATGTCAGCAAAATAATGGAGATGATCGTGGACTTCAGGAAACAGCAGAGGCAGCACCCCTCTATCCACATCGATGGGACCGCAGTGAAGGTGGAAAGTAGAGGTCGACCGATTAATTGGGATGGGCCGATTTCAAGTTTTCATAACAATCGGTAATCATCATTTTTGGACACCGATTATGGCCGATTACATTGCACTCCACGAGGAGACTGCGTGGCAGGCTGACCACCTGTTATGCGAGTGCAGCAAGGAGCCAAGGTAAGGTGCTAGCTAGCATTAAACTTATATTATAAAAACAATCTTAACATAATCACCAGTTAACTACCCATGGTTGATGATATTACTAGTTTATCTAGCTTGTCCTGCGTTGCATATAATCGATGCGGTGCCTGTTTAGTTTATCATTGAATCACAGCCAAACGGGTGATTTAACAAGCGCATTCGCGAAAAAAGCATTGTCGTTGCACCAATGTATACCTAACCATAAACATCAATGCCTTTCATTAAATAAATATACAAGTATATATTTTTAAACCTGCATATTTAGTTAATATTGCCTGCTAACATTAATTTCTTTTAACTAGGGAAATTGTGTCACTTCTCTTGCGCTCTGTGCAAGTAGAGTCAGGGAATATGCAGCAGTTTGGGCCGCCTGGCTCGTTGCGAACTGTGTGAAGACCATTTCTTCCTAACAAAGACCGTAATTAATTTGCCAGAATTGTACATAATTATGACATAACATTGAAGGTTGTGCAATATAACAGCAATATTTAGACTTAGGGATGCCAACCGTTAGATAAAATACGGAACGGTTCCATATTTCACTGAAAGAATAAACGTTTTCGAAATGATAGTTTCCGGATTTGACCATATTAATGACCTAAGGCTCGTATTTCTGTGTGTTATTATATTATAATTAAGTCTATGATTTGATAGAGCAGTCTGACTGAGCGGTGGTAGGCAGCAGCAGGCTCGTAAGCATTCATTCAAACAGCACTTTCCTGCATTTGCCAGCAGCTCTTCGCTGTGCTTCAAGTATTGCGCTGTTTATGACTTCAAGCCCATAAACTCCCGAGATTAGGCAGGCAATAATAAAGTACCTATTAGAACATCCAATAGTCAAAGGTATATGAAATACAAATGGTATAGAGAGAAATAGTCCTATAATAACTACAACCTAAAACTTCTACCTGGGAATATTGAAGACTCATGTTAAAAGGAACCACCAGCTTTCATATGTTCTGAGCAAGGAACTTAAACGTTAGCTTTTTTACATGGCACATATTGCACTTTTACTTTCTTCTCCAACACTTTGTTTTTGCATTATTTAAACCAAATTGAACATGTTTCATTATTTATTTGAGAGTAAATTGATTTTATTGATGTATTATATTAAGTTAAAATAAGTGTTAATTCAGTATTGTTGTAATTGTCATTATTACAAATATATATATAAAAACCGGCCGATTAATCGGTATTGGCTGTTTTTGGTCCTCCAATAATCGCTATTGGTATCGGTGTTAAAAAAATCGAAATCGGCCGACCTCTAGTGGAAAGCTTCAAGTTCCTCGGCGTACACATTCCTTCAATTCTGACCAGTTTCCCAGTCCCTGCCGATGAAAAACATCCCCACAGCATGATGCTGCCACCACCATGCTTCACTGTGGAGATGGTATTCTTGGGGTGATGAGAGGTGTGGACTTTGCGCCAGACAGCGTTTTCCTTGATGGCGAAAAAGTTCAATTTTAGTCTCATCTGACCAGAGTACCTTCTTCCATATGTTTGGGGAGTCTCCCACATGCTTTTTGGTGAACACCAAACGTGTTTGCTTATTTTTTTCTTTAAGCAATGGCTTTTTTCTGGCCACTCTTCCATTAAGCCCAGCTCTGTGGAGTGTATGGCTTAAAGTGGTCCTATGGACAGATATTCCAATCTCTGCTGCGGAGCTTTGCAGCTCCTTCAGGGTTATCTTTGGTATCTTCGTTGCCTCTCTGATTAATGCCCTCCTTGCCTCGTCCGTGAGTTTTGGTGGGCAGACCTCTCTTGGCAGGTTTGTTGTGGTGCCATATTGTCACGACTTCCACCGAAGTCGGTTCCTCTCCTTGTTTGGGCGGCGTTCGGCGGTCGGCGTCACCGGTCTTCTAGCCATCGCCGATCCACTTTTCATTTTCCATTTGTTTTGTCTTGTTTTCCCACACACCTGGTTTACATTCCCTCATTATTTGACGTGTATATAACCCTCTGTTCCCTCCCATGTCTGTGTGTGGAATTGTTTGTTGTTACATATATGTGCACGGCAGACTGGTTTGCACCGGGTTATGCCTCCTCTGAACAGTTTGGAGCGGGTAGTCGCACTTCGCTTCGCACCACAGGTAATATTACATTTCATTACATTACAACGGTTTGATTTGTTTGATCTGAGCAATTTTTTCTTAGCTAGCTACATAGCCGTCTTTGTGTCAAAGATAATTGAGTAGTTTAGAGTAATTATCGAGGTTAGCTAGCCAGCCAGCTGTTTTCGTCCTCCTAACTTAGTCAACACTGCTAGCTAGCCAACTAGCCAACTTCTACCGACTAGCAGCACTGTAGAAACTATTACATTACAACGGAACGACTTGATTAGTGTAGTGCTAGCTAGCTACATAGCTGTCTTTGCTGTCTTTGTATCTAAGATAATTGTGTAGTTTAGAGTAATTATCGAGGTTAGCTAGCCAGCCGCGCCGCGCCGCGACGCCGTTGTCCAGACTCCAGACTTAGTCAACATACCTAGTCATCATCAAACCCACTGCTAGCTAGCCAACCCTTACTGACTAGCAGCACTGTAGAAACTAATACATTACAACGGAACGATTTGACTAGTGCAGTGTTAGTTGTCTTTGTCATAGTTTGATAATTGTGTAGTTTAGAGTAATTATCGAGGTTAGCTAGCCAGCTATTTTCGTCCCCTGCGACGCCATTTTTTCCAAACCTAGCCAACTATTACCGACGAGCAGCATTGTAGAAACGAAATACATTACAAAGGAACGTCTTGACTAGCGCTATGTTAGCTATCTACATAGTTGCTTTTGTATCATGATAAGGTGTAGTACTGAAACTATCGAGGTTACCTAGCCAGCTACACGTTCAAACAAAGTCAACAACGCAGCCACTGCTAGCTAGCCTACTTCACCAGCCAGCAGTACTGTATCATCTTCGTCATTTTAGTCAATAAAATCTGTAGCCTGTCAACTATGTGTCTGTCTATCCCTGTTCTCTCCCCTCTGCACAGGCCACACAAACGCTTCACACCGCGTGGCCGCTGCCACTCTAACCTGGTGGTCCCAGCGCGCACGACCCACGTGGAGTTCCAGGTCTCCGGCAGCCTCTGGAACTGCTGGTCTGCGGCCAACAAGGCAGAGTTCATCTCAGCCTATGCTACCCTCCAGCACCTCGACTTCTTGGCACTGACGGAAACATGGATTACCACAGATAACACTGCTACTCCTACTGCTCTCTCCTCGTCTGCCCACGTGTTCTCACATACCTCGAGAGCATCTGGCCAGCGGGGTGGTGGCACTGGAATCCTCATCTCTCCCAAGTGGACATTCTCTCTTTCTCCCCTGACCCATCTGTCTATCTCCTCATTTGAATTCCATGCTGTCACAGTTACCAGCCCTTTCAAGTTTAACATCCTTATCATTTATCGCCCTCCAGGTTCCCTTGGAGAGTTCATTAATGAGCTTGACGTCTTGATAAGTTCCTTTCCTGAGGATGGCTCACCTCTCACAGTTCTCGGTGACTTTAACCTCCCCACGTCTACCTTTGACTCATTCCTCTCTGCCTCCTTCTTTCCACTCCTCTCCTCTTTTGACCTCACCCTCTCACCTTCCCCCCCTACTCACAAGGCAGGCAATACGCTTGACCTCATCTTTACTAGATGCTGTTCGTCCACTAATCTCATTGCAACTCCCCTCCAAGTCTCCGACCACTACCTTGTATCCTTTTCCCTCTCGCTCTCATCCAACACTTCTCACTCTGCCCCTACTCGGATGGTATTGCGCCGTCCCAACCTTCGCTCTCTCTCTCCCGCTACTCTCTCCTCTTCCATCCTATCATCTCTTCCCTCTGCTCAAACCTTCTCCAACCTATCCCCTGATTCTGCTTCCTCAACCCTCCTCTCCTCCCTTTCTGCATCCTTTGATTCTCTATGTCCCCTATCCTCCAGGCCGGCTCGGTCCTCCCCTCCTGCTCCGTGGCTCGACGACTCATTGCGAGCTCACAGAACAGGGCTCCGGAGAGCCGAGCGGAAATGAAGGAAAACTCGCCTCCCTGCGGACCTGGCATCCTTTCACTCCCTCCTCTCTACATTTTCCTCTTCTGTCTCTGCTGCTAAAGCCACTTTCTACCACTCTAAATTCCAAGCATCTGCCTCTAACCCTAGGAAGCTCTTTGCCACCTTCTCCTCCCTCCTGAATCCTCCTCCCCCTCCCCCCCTCCTCCCTCTCTGCGGATGACTTCGTCAACCATTTTGAAAAGAAGGTCGACGACATCCGATCCTCGTTTGCTAAGTCAAACGACACCGCTGGTCCTGCTCACACTGCCCTACCCTGTGCTTTGACCTCTTTCTCCCCTCTCTCCAGATGAAATCTCGCGTCTTGTGACGGCCGGCCGCCCAACAACCTGCCCGCTTGACCCTATCCCCTCCTCTCTTCTCCAGACCATTTCCGGAGACCTTCTCCCTTACCTCACCTCGCTCATCAACTCATCCTTGACCGCTGGCTACGTCCCTTCCGTCTTCAAGAGAGCGAGAGTTGCACCCCTTCTGAAAAAACCTACACTCGATCCCTCCGAAGTCAACAACTACAGACCAGTATCCCTTCTTTCTTTTCTCTCCAAAACTCTTGAACGTGCCGTCCTTGGCCAGCTCTCCTGCTATCTCTCTCAGAATGACCTTCTTGATCCAAATCAGTCAGGTTTCAAGACTGGTCATTCAACTGAGACTGCTCTTCTCTGTGTCACGGAGGCTCTCCGCACTGCTAAAGCTAACTCTCTCTCCTCTGCTCTCATCCTCCTAGACCTATCTGCTGCCTTTGATACGGTGAACCATCAGATCCTCCTCTCCACCCTCTCCGAGTTGGGCATCTCCGGCGCAGCCCACGCTTGGATTGCGTCCTACCTGACAGGTTGCTCCTACCAGGTGGCGTGGCGAGAATCTGTCTCCGCACCACGTGCTCTCACCACTGGTGTCCCCCAGGGCTCTGTTCTAGGCCCTCTCCTATTCTCGCTATATACCAAGTCACTTGGCTCTGTCATATCCTCACATGGTCTCTCCTATCATTGCTATGCAGACAACACAAAATGAATCTTCTCCTTTCCCCCTTCTGATAACCAGGTAGCGAATCGCATCTCTGCATGTCTGGCAGACATATCAGTGTGGATGACGGATCACCACCTCAAGCTGAACCTCGGCAAGACGGAGCTGCTCTTCCTCCCGGGGAAGGACTGCCCGTTCCATGATCTCGCCATCACGGTTGACAACTCCATTGTGTCCTCCTCCCAGAGTGCTAAGAACCTTGGCGTGACCCTGGACAACACCCTGTCGTTCTCTACTAACATCAAGGCGGTGACCCGATCCTGTAGGTTCATGGTCTACAACATTCGCAGAGTACGACCCTGCCTCACACAGGAAGCGGCGCAGGTCCTAATCCAGGCACTTGTCATCTCCCGTCTGGATTACTGCAACTCGTTGTTGGCTGGGCTCCCTGCCTGTGCCATTAAACCCCTACAACTCATCCAGAACACCACAGCCCGTCTGGGGTTCAACCTTCCCAAGTTCTCTCACGTCACCCCGCTCCTCCGCTCTCTCCACTGGCTTCCTGTTGAAGCTCGCATCTGCTACAAGACCATGGTGCTTGCCTACGGAGCTGTGAGGGGAACGGCACCTCCGTACCTTCAGGCTCTGATCAGGCCCTACACCCAAAGAAGGGCACTGCGTTCATCCACCTCTGCCCTGCTCGCCTCCCTACCTCTGAGGAAGCACAGTTCCCGCTCAGCCCAGTCAAAACTGTTCGCTGCTCTGGCAGCCCAATGGTGGAACAAGCTCCCTCCCGACGCCAGGACAGCGGAGTCAATCACCACCTTCCGGAGACACCTGAAACCCCACCTCGTTAAGGAATACCTAGGATAGGATAAAGTAATCCTTCTACCCCCCCCCCCCTAAAAGATTTAGATGCACTATTGTAAAGTGGTTGTTCCACTGGATATCATAAGGTGAATCCACCAATTTGTAAATCGCTCTGGATAAGAGCGTCTGCTAAATGACTTAAATGTAAATGTAATGTCAACCCGTATTTGTTTAGTGTTCTTAGTGCCGTGTGTTTGTTCGCCGTAATAAAGGGCTCCGTTTGCTACCCAATTCTGCTCTCCTGCGCCTGACTTCCCTGCAGCCAGTTACGCATACCTTACAGAATTCCACACCCGAGTATGGAGTCAGCAGGAGCAGGTACCTCTGGTAGCGGAGTCGAGGTGCGCGTCCGGGAGCACACGGTGTTGATTCACCATCTCGGCGCCGCCATGGTCCGCGTCGTCCAAACAATGGACCGCTGGGAGAGACAGAGAGTCCCTCCAGCGCCCCCACCAGCACAACAGGGGTCTCCACTACTCACCCCCTCCACACCCAGTTCCAGTGGGATTCGTCTCGCACTTCCCTGGGAGTACGATGGGACGGCCGCATGCTGCTAGGGTTTCCTGCTGCAGCTGGATTTATATCTGGCGACCGTCCACCCGGCTCCCTCAGGCCGTGAAAGGGTGTCCGCCCTCGTCTCGAGCCTCTCGGGGAAAGCCCTGGAGTAGGCCAACGCTGTGTGGAGAGAAGGAGATGCGGCGCTGGACCACTTCCAGGATTTCACCCATTACCCAGTCTTCGACCACACGCCCGAGGGTAGAGTGGCAGGTGAACATCTTTTCCACCTGAGGCAGGGGACGAGGAGCGCGCAGGAGTTCGCAATGGACTTTCGGACCCTTGCCGCCGGCGCGGGATGGAACGACAGGAACCTGATCGACCACTATCACTGCAGTTTGCGCGAGGACGTCCGTCGGGAGTTGGCCTGCAGGGACACCACCCTCACCTTCGAACAGCTGGTGGACCTATCCATTCGGCTGGATAACCTGCTGGCTACCCGCGGACGTTCAGAGCGGGGTCTGTCGGTTCCATCCCCCAGCACCACCGCTCCGATGCCCATGGAGCTGGGAGGTGCTGCGCTCAGGGAGACCGGAGGAGGTTTTTTCTTGTGCACCATCTGTGGCCGCAGAGGTCACACTGCCGGTCGGTGCTGGGTTGGTTCCTCTGGGGGTCAAGGCAGCAGGCAGGGCACTCTGGCGTCACCCCAGGTGAGCCGGCACCATTCTCACCCAGAGCCCTCTGTTGCACACATGTTTTTGTATGTTACTTTTCCTGAGTTTTCCCCGCATTCCCAGCATAAGGTGATCGTCGATTCAGGTGCGGCTGGGAATTTCATAGACAGATCATTCGCCCATAGTTTAGGGATCCCCATTGTTCCAGTGGCTATGCCCTTCCCTTAGATAGTCAACCATTAGGGTCAGGGTTGATTAGGAGGCCACCGCTCCTCTGGGCATGGTGACGCAGGGGGGTCACAAGGAGAGAATCAGTTTCTTCCTCATTGACTCTCCTGTGTTTCCCGTGGTGCTGGGCCTACCCTGCTTAACCTGTCATGACCCCACTGTTTCTTGGCTCTCACGGGGTGATCGCGAGAGTGCTCGGGGAGGTGTTTAGGGGTTTCCGTTGGTGCTACTATGGTGGAAAGTCCAGACCAGGTCTCCACCGTGCGCATTCCACCCAAATATGCCGATTTGGCTCTCGCCTTCTCCAAAAAGAAAGCGACTCAATTACCACCCCATCGTCGGGGGGATTGTGCAATAAATCTCCTGGTAGAAGCCTCACTTGCCAGGAGTCACGTGTATCCTCTGTCACAGGCGGAGACGGCGGCTATGGAAACGTATGTCTCCGAATCCCTGCGTCAGGGGTACATTCGGTCCTCCACTTCACCCGCCTCCTTGAGTTTCTTTTTTGTGAAGAAGAAGGAGGGAGGTCTGCGCCCGTGCATTGACTATCGAGCCCTAAACCAGATCACTGTAATGTACAGTTACTCGCTACCTCTCATAGCCACAGCGATTGAGTAAATGCACGGGGCGCGCTTCTTCACCAAACTAAATCTCAGGAGCGCTTACAACCTGGTGCGTATCCGGGAGGGAGACGAGTTTACATACACTTAGGATGGAGTCATTAAAACTCGTTTTTCAACCACTCCACAAATGTCTTATTAACAAACTATAGTTTTTGCAAGTCGGTTAGGACATCTACTTTGTGTACGACTGTCACGACTTCCGCCGAAGTCTGTCCCTCTTCTTGTTTGGGGGGCGTTCGGCGTCACCGGCCTTCTAGCCATCGCCGATCCACTTTTCATTTTCCATTTATTTTATCTTTGTTTTACACATCTGGTTTCAATTCCCCAATTACATTTTGAGTAAAGTTCTCATCTCTGCTGTCCTGTACATGACTCCTCTGCACCAGCTACACCCAGAACCTTACAGAATCACTCACAAAAAAATGAAGTCAGCAGGAGCAGATAACCTTTTGGCTGTCGAGGAGCACATCCAGCAGCATGCGACCATGTTGCAACGTCTCGGCACCGCCATGGATCGCGTGCTGCAGACAATGGACCGATGGGAGGAGGCGTTCTGCCAGCGCCTCCACCGGCACCACTACAACAGGCATCACAGTTCACTCCTCCTTCACCCGGTCCCAGTAGGATTCGGCTCACGCTCCCGAGGGAATATGATGGGACGGCTGCAGCATGCCACAAGCATTTCGCTACACACGCAATAAAATTGTTTTATTTATTTTTTATTTCACCTTTATTTAACCAGGTAGGCAAGTTGAGAACAAGTTCTCATTTACAATTGCGACCTGGCCAAGATAAAGCAAAGCAGTTCGACAACATACAAAAACACAGAGTTACACATGGAGTAAAACAACATACAATCAATGATGCAGTAGAAAAAAATAAGACTATGTACAATGTGAGCAAATGATGTGAGATAAGGGAGGTAAAGGCAAAAAAGGCCATGGTGGCAAAGTAAATACAGTATAGCAAGTAAAACACTGGAATGGTAGATTTGTAGTTTGAAGAAAGTTCAAAGTTAAAATATAAATAAAATGGTGCAAAGGAGCAAAATAAATTAAATAAATAAATAAGGTAGGGGAAGAGGTAGTAGTTTGGGCTAAATTATAGATGGGCTATGTACAGGTGCAGTGATCTGGGAGCTGCTCTGATAGCTGGTGCTTAAAGCTAGTGAGGGAGATAAGTGTTTCCAGTTTCAGAGATTTTTGTAGTTCGTTCCAGTCATTGGCAGCAGAGAACTGGAAGGAGAGACGACCAAAGAAGGAGTTGGCTTTAGGGGTGACCAGAGAGATATACCTGCTGGAGCGCGTGCTACAGGTGGGTGCTGCTATGGTGACCAGTGAGCGGAGATAAGGGGGGACTTTACCTAGCAGGGTCTTGTAGATGACCTGGAGCCAATGTGTTTGGCGACGATTATGAAGCGAAGGCCAGCCAACGAGAGCGTACAGGTCGCAGTGGTGGGTAGAATATGGGGCTTTGGTGACAAAACGGATGGCACTGTGATAGACTGAATCCAGCTTGTTGAGTAGGGTATTGGAGGCTATTTTGTAAATGACATTGCCGAAGTCGAGGATTGGTAGGATGGTCAGTTTTACGAGGGTATGTTTGGCAGCATGAGTGAAGGATGCTTTGTTGCGAAATAGGAAGCCAATTCTAGATTTAACTTTGGATTGGAGATGATTGATGTGAGTCTGGAAGGAGAGTTTACAGTCTAACCAGACACCTAGGTATTTGTAGTTGTCCACAAATTCTAAGTCAGAACCGTCCAGAGAAGTGATGCTGGACAGGCAGGCAGGTGCAGGCAGCGATCGGTTGAAGAGCATGCATTTACTTTTACTTGTGTTTAGGAGCAGTTGGAGACCACGGAAGGAGAGTTGAATGGCATTGAAGCTCGTCTGGAGGGTTGTTAACACAGTGTCCAAAGAAGGGCCAGAAGTATACAGAATGGTGTCGTCTGCGTAGAGGTGGACCAGAGATTCACCAGCAGCAAGAGCGACATCATTGATGTATACAGAGAAAAGAGTCATCATCTGCTAAACACGTGTATGTGACCAATAAAATTTGATTTGATTTGATTTAATCACGCTTCACCATCTGGTAGTCTGACGGACGAATCTGGGTTTGGCGGATGCCAGGAGAATGCTACCTGTCCGAATGCATAGTGGCAACTGTAAAGTTTGGTGGAGGAGGAATAATGGTCTGGGGCTGTTTTTCATTGTTCGGGCTAGGCCCATTACTTCCAGTCAAAACAATGACATTCTAGACGATTCTGTTCTTCCAACTTTGTGGCAACAGTTCAGGGAAGGCTCTTTCCTGTTTCAGCGAGGTCCATACAGAAATGGTTTGTCGAGAACGGTGTGGAAGAACTTGACTAGCCTGCACAGAGCACTGACCTCAACTCAATCGAACACCTTTGGGATGAATTAGAATGCCGACTGCGAGCCAGGCCTTATCGCCCAACACCAGTGCCCGACCTCACTAATGCTCTTGTAGATGAATGGAAGCAAGTCCCTGCAGTAATGTTCCAACAGCTAGTGGAAAGCCTTCCCAGAAGAGTGGATGCTGTTATTGCAGCAAAGGGGGACCAACCCCATATTAATGCCCATGATTTTGGAATGAGATGTTTGACGAGCAGGTATCCACAGGGAAGCTGTTCTAGTATGTATGTATGTATGTATGTATGTATGTATGTATGTATGTATGTATGTATGTATGTATGTATGTATGTATGTATGTATGTATGTATGTATGTATGTATGTATGTATGTATGTTTGTATGTAGGGTGGTGGTTTACATAGCAGGGGTACAGCTACCAGGGTGGCCTTGCTTGTGTATGTTCATGAAATGCATGTGTAGTTATTTGAGGGTATGTTTGTGTGTGTTCACATACAGTATGTTAATTGTCTCTGCGATATTCCAGTAGTTCTCTGCATGGTGGGCAGCAGAGCAGAGATGGCCTCGCAGGGTGGAAGCCCCGCTCCTAGTCTGGCACCATAGCACACCAGACAGACATTTTCTGTTCCCTCTCTAACTCTCTGGGACTGACACATTGAACATTCTTTCCAGTAATAATGAGTGTGGTTTTCTGGCACAGACCCACTCTAATTAAAATAAGGCCTTTCAATAGAGAAAACGACCTCAACCAAAGCGTAACAGGGCCTCTTTTGAATCAATGTGCCACAGAATGACGTGTAGAATAAAAGTACTGTGTGATATTAGCATTGAAAAGATGATGCTTTAATTTCACTCCATTCCATTTTTAAAGAAGATGTGTTTACTGTCTAGCTGAATCACACTCAATGGTGAGTGAAGCAACAGGCTAATTAGCATATTGCCTCAACATTGATATCTCTTCTGATATCTTGTTTTTCCTGGCAGGTGAGAACATAGACTGCCTCTTCCAGAAAGTTTTAAACCTGTCGAGAGTAATATCTTCAAATCATGGAGGCTGGGGATATTACCCTTATACCCCCGCTGTTCACAGAGTCAAAACACACCTGGGCCACGCCCGCCGCCCAGCCATCGCCTACAGCAACATAACCTGAGAGGACACACAAACAACACGTATCACTCCTTTTTCTCCTGTTCTCTCTCTTCCCCCACCCTTCTCTCTCTCTCTCTTTCTCTCTCTCTCTTTCCCCCTTGCACCACCCCCCTCTCTCTCTCGCTCTCCGCCTCTCAATTCAATTCAATTCAATTCAAGGGCTTTATTGGCATGGGAAACATATGTTAACATTGCCAAAGCAAGTGAAGTAGATAATAAACAAAAGTGAAATAAACAAATACAAATTAACAGTAAACGTTACACACACAGAAGTTCCAAAAGAATAAAGACATTTCAAATGTCATATTATGTCTATATACAGTGTTGTAACGATGTGCAAATAGTTAACGTACAAAAGGGAAAATAAATAAACATAAATATGGGTTGTATTTACAATGGTGTTTGTTCTTCACTGGTTGCCCTTTTCTTGTGGCAACACTCTCTTTCTCAGGTCTTTGGTAAGAGGTAGATGTGATGGGGGAAGAAGGTATGGGAGGAGGGGGGCAGGTGGTTAGAAAGAGCGGGGTGTTAATGCCTCCTAGAATGGAGACTGAACTTGACAGCCCCTCCAACCATTTTCCAAAATAGCTCCGACTGATATTGCAACGTTGGGCAACAACGCCTTAGATCGTCTCATTCTGACATCTTTATTTTTTCTTGACACCGTTTGATTATAAATCAGAGAGGTTGCCTATGGGTTGTATTGCTATATTGGTTCATGCTATTGGTTTCTAAAACAGACAGACACAGCTAATTAGGACCAGTAGGTAAACAATGAGAGGTTATCTTCGTTTTTGTTGCATTGGCCAATGGGTGATGTTGTTATTGGTTTCTAGAACAGACAGACACAGTTAAATATGACCAATAGGTAAAGAATTATATCCTTCTCTTTCGTCTCAGTTCATCCAAGGTCATCTGAGAGCATTGTGGGTAGCGTACAGAGTTTAGCCCATGTAACTCATTAGATGATGTCAATTCATTCCTGTTATCCTGTGTGAACTATGCAGGTGAGCAACAGATGTCAGCGAGGAGAGGAGCTGTGTTCTTCTCACTCCCATCTGGAAGCAGAGTTGGACTGTATAAAATATACATGTCCAAATTAAACCAGATGGAATCAGTTCCCTCTAAATAGCTTTCAAAAAAAATATTAAAAAAATAAAGAACATATCTCTCTCAATCTTGAAAGTATAGCAGTACCCACTGTTTCTTAACCTCTCACAAATGATAAGTAGGGCATATTGAGGTTTGTGACTAGCCCTGGTTACAAAATGGTTGCAGGTAGACTAAAGCAGAATGTAACTCATAACTCATGTGCCACCTACAAACACGGTGCACCACACTTTGACAAGTGGCAAACCTCAGAGACTCTTCCGTCTCTTCTTGTAGTAGGACTTGCATCCTGTTATGGCGTACCATCACACCTCATTGGCCAGCACAGAACACATGCATAATGAATAACATGTGGACGCATGCCTCTTTTTACCTGGAAAATATTACCTCACGGTGGCATGAAATACTATATACACCTGTTATGGCTTCTTTCCCCTGTGAAAAAGGTAAATACACTCAACCGTGGAGCTTAGGGGGAAAACGTAATGCTGTAAGGCTACAGGTCTTTGTTTGCCGAGGTTACAGTAGCCTACAAGGCCTACTTTTAACCATGGAGTCTGGAAAGCCACCAGTGTGGCATATTTCTCATTGAGAACTAAAGTGTTGTAGAAGCAAAAGAGTGAAATAGCAACAACAATGCTTACTCTACATTCATTCCTAATCTTTTGGTAAGCCCTTGTCATCTGAATGTACAATTTTTTTTTTTTTTAAATGAATGAAATTAAATGAAATTAAATGTATGCATTCACTACCATAAGTCGCTCTGGATAAGAGCGTCTGCTAAATGACTAAAATGTTAAAATAAATCTGAAGACAGGTAGAGATTTCTAAGCACAGTTAGGACACATGAAAATGTATTTCCTTAGGCATTAATCATGCAAACACATTTATTTTTATTGTGACATGGCAGCAGTGGGATTCAAACCTATCACCTTCTGTAATCTATCCATGGAATTAGTCCTCTGCCCCACCAGGATGAAGCTAGCTTGCCATGTATTTTTATGCATACAAAGCTGTTCACTTTAGTCTATTCAAACAGAACCCATTTCAAAGGAAACAACCGCTCATCATGATCAGGTATTGCCAATTAGTGGGCTTGGCCAGCACACCCGAACACAATTAACAAAATAGAGGATAGAGAGTTTTCTTGTTGAGAATGGAATGTATATGCTTTTAAATTACATTCTTAGAACATTATCTGAATGTTACTAAAGTTTCCTTGTGTTTTTTATAGAAAGTTTTCTTAACGTTTTCGGAACAATTTGAGAACATTACTTTAAATAGAACCATGAGGAAACCTGTAGGAAACGTTAGGCTGAAGTACTGAAATTCCCACAGAAGAACATTGTTTCTTAACCTGTTATGGATAAGGGGCAGTATTTTTACGGCCGGATAAAAAACGTACCCGATTTAATCTGATTATACTCCTGCCCAGAAACTAGAATATGCATATAATTATTAGCTTTGGATAGAAAACACTCCAAAGTTTCTAAAACTGTTTGAATGGTGTCTGTGAGTATAACAGAACTCATTTGGCAGGCCAAAACCTGAGAGGATTCTGTACAGGAAGTGCCCTCTCTGACCATTCCTTGGGCTTCTTGACTCTCTTTATTGAAAACTGAGGATCTCTGCTGTAACGTGACACTTCCTACGGCTCCCATTGGCTCTCAGAAGGCGGGAAAAAGCTGAATGATGTCTTTGCAGCCCCTGGCTGAAAAACATTTGCGCATTTTGATAGTGGTCGATCTGAGTACAATGAGACTGAGGCGCGTGCACGAGCCGACTCCATGTTTTTATTCTTTCGTCTTTGAACAAAAACAACGACTCCCGGTTGGAATATTATCGCTTTTTTACGAGAAAAATAGCATAGAAATTGATTTTAAACAGCGGTTGACATGCTTTGAAGTACGGTAATGGAATATTTAGAATTTTTTTGTCACGAAACGCGTCGGGCGCGTAACCCTTCGTCACCCTTGGATAGTGTCTTGAACGCACGAACAAAACGCCGCTATTTAGATATAACTATGGATTATTTTGAACCAAACCAACATTTGTTATTGAAGTAGAAGTCCTGGGAGTGCATTCTGATGAAGAACAACAAAGGTAATCCAATTTTTCTTATAGTAAATCTGAGTTTGGTGAGGGTCAAACTTGGATGGTTTCAAAATAGCTAGCCTGTGATGGCGAGCTATCTACTTAGAATATTGCAAAATGTGCTTTCACCGAAAAGCTATTTTAAAATCGGACACCTCGATTGCATAAAGGAGTTCTGTATCTATAATTCTTAAAATAATTGTTATGTTTTTTGTGAACGTTTATCGTGAGTAATTTAGTAAATTCACCGGAAGTGTTCGGTGGGAATGCTAGTTCTGAACGTCACATGCTAATGTAAAAAGCTGTTTTTTGATATAAATATGAACTTGATTGAACAAAACATGCATGTATTGTATAACATAATGTCCTAGGGTTGTCATCTGATGAAGATCATCAAAGGTTAGTGCTGCATTTAGCTGTGGTTTTGTTTTTTGTGACATTATATGCTAGCTTGAAAAATGGGTGTCTGATAATTTCTGTCTGGGTACTCTGCTAACATAATCTAATGTTTTGCTTTCGCTGTAAAGCCTTTTTGAAATCGGACAGTATGGTTAGATAAAGGAGAGTCTTGTCTTTAAAATGGTGTAAAATAGTCATATGTTTGAAAAATTGAAGTTTTGGGATTTTTGAGGAATTTGTAATTCGCGCCACGCCTATCATTGGATATTGGAGCAGGTGTTCCGCTAACATTCTCTGAACTATTTGAGAACATTCCCAATGTCAAACCTGTTGGAGAATGTTCCTTCCATGTTTGAACTTTTAGGAAACATTCTGTTAAAGTAATTAAATACAAAGAAAATAGTTTTTGTTAAGTTCCTTAAATTTGCAGAGAATGTTCCAAACGCCAGCATTTAACCTCCACCATTCCCAGAAAGTTGTGGGAAAGTCGTATGCAAAATAACCATAGGACAACCACAATTTCACTAAGCTCTGAGAAACATATGGTACTCAGAATGTTATGTGTTAGCTGGGTAATTTCCCCTCACGGTTGGAGGGAAAGGAATATGCTCCTAAGTGATGTGTGCGAGTTCCAACCAGGTGGAAGACAACAGTGTGGTTCTCTTTTTCCTTTCCTGTATAAAGTATCAGTGGTAACAGTGTAAAGGAAGGAGGGATGTAGAGAGGGATGACAGCATAGGACGGTATGCACAACAGCAGTTCAGTCATGCAAAAAAACAAGCCGTTGATCATGACTCTCAGTTCCATTACATTACACCTAAGAGTCATGGGACCAGTAGCGGTGCGTGGTTAAAATCACTGGGGAAGCCAAGGCAGGAAAAACAGCTATATGTGTTGTGATAATTGCATTGTTTCCTCTATAACCTGTTAGTTCATATGCCTTGCGACCGTGATATATAGGCCTAAGGTCGAAACAATAAGCAGACACATTGGCAGAATGAATTCAATCACACCTTTGTTTCATCACGAAATCGGGAAGAAACCTCTGTCCAGTGAAGTTCACAAAGCATATTGTATGTAACAAACAGTTACATGAACTACAGCATGGTCAAGTAAGTTAATGTTTCCAACATAGAACCATGGAGAGTTAACACAAGTCGCAAAGAAAACAGGAGCTGCCACCATTATTACAGCACCGTTTCAACTTCACCATTTCAACTTCAACATCAAATGACCTACGCTTCGTCTAATACAGTGATTAAAAGACAGCAAAAACAATTTAGTCCAATCAATGTAAGCCTAATATGATGTGGCTGTCCATGGTTTTGATTTCTGTGTGTGTGTGTGTGCGTGCATGTGTTCGTGCAAGTAGAAAAAACATATTGACTCACCCTAACGTTACTTGTAGAGAAACTTCAATGCCATCCTCCTCTCTTTCATGTTGGCGAAACAGTCTCCCACTCTGTAATACAGTACACCCTTTTTTTGTTGTCCTAGCCTACCTGGCTAAAATACTTGCTCGCTAGCCTATCTTCCTTTCATGGGAAACGTTAGCTATTTATTAGCCTTCTACATCTAACGGTAGCTACATATTAAACTTCCATCCTCTTAGGCCAGGGACACAATATATGAATTTATGGTTGGATCAGAATCGCCATTATTATCATTGGCCAGTACGGAGAATTAAGTAAAACTCTAGTTAAAATGTGCAAATCCCTATCTCCATCGATGGCTAATTTAGGAAAGGGACAATTTTAGCTAGCTAACTAGCCACCGGAGGACAACAACACAACGAGATGCTCACTGGCTTCCATTGCATTCAATGTTACGGGCGGCAACAATGTCATACTCTTTTTGACCAGACATCATCAGATAGATGCCCTACACATAAAGAGACAGAGGGGCGATGTTTCTCTCGTTCCATTGCTTTCTCCAGTGAGATATATTCAGCCTCTTGTGAATTGAAGGAAAATTATGAAACACAGAGATGAAAGACTAGTTTTATTGACCCCTCTCTCTCCAGGTCAGAGTGGCTATCATCATCAGCCAATGAGGAAGCAAAGTTTGGCTGGGGAACAAGTTTTGACTGTGTTTTAGGAAGATTTAATGTCGGGAGGGTTAATGCGTAATTAGACAGTTCAGTGACGCCTAGAGGCCGGTGACGTAGACCTCCGGAACTGGTGCATGGAATGAGCAGCAGTACCTGGGGAATCCGTAACACTCAGCTTGGAGAGAAGAAGCCTCGTGAGGTATTGGTCTGCCACACGCATGAACCATTATTGGTCGGTCACATGAATGATAGCAATTGGTCACATGAATGACAGCAAACGAATAATGAATAAGCTAAATCATGCAAATATTACTGTCTGTGTAAGTATATAAGAGAACTAACGGGACTGCCCTGTTGGAGCTCCTAATCGACATGTGTACTTGGTGCATGGAGTTGGTTGGAACCTCTCCAGTTAACTGTTAATAAACAATGATTCATTTAACTTTGACTTCGTGTCCCACTGTGTAAGAATTTCCTTGACAACGTCAATCCAGAGCATCCCAAATATGCTCAATGGGTAACATGTCTGGTGAGTATGCAGGCCATGGAAGAACTGGGACATTTTCAGCTTCCAGGAATTGTGTACAGATACTTGCGACATGGGGCCGTGCATTATCATCAGGAGGTGATGGCGGTGGATGAATGGCACGACAATGGGCCTCAGGAGCTCGACTCAAATTGCCATCAATAAAATGCAATTGTGTTTGTTGTCCATAGCTTATTCCTGCCATACCATAACTCTACCACCACCATGGGGCACTCTGTTTACAACATTGACATCAGCAAACCGCTCGCCCACACAACGCCAAACACGTGGTTTGTGGTTGTGAGGCCGGTTGGACGTAATGCCACATTTTTTAAAACAATGTTGGAGGCGGCTTATGGTAAAGAAATTAGCATTACATTCTGTGGCAACAGCTCTGGTGGATATTCCTGCAGTCAGCATGCCAATTGCACACTCCCTCAAAACTTGAGACATCTGTGGCATTGTGTTGTGTGACAACTGCATTTCAGAGTGGTCTTTTATTGTCCCCAGCAGAAGGTGCACCTGTGTAATGATTATGCTGTTTAATCAGCTTCTTGATATGCCACACCTGTCAGGTAGATGGATTATCTTGTCAAATGAGAAATGCTCACTAACAGGGATGCAAAAACAAATTGTGAACATTTCTGGGATTTCATTTCAGCTCATGAAACATGGGACCAACACTTTACATGTTGCGTTTATATTGTTGTTCAGTGTGTAATAAACCTCTGGTTATGGACACATTCACCTTGTTCTTGCCAGACAGTCTGTAACGACTCAGAACCAAAACCAATCAACATTAAGTAATAGCGGGTGAGGTCATTCACAGGCAACCGCTCACACAAGCTCCAGCTAGCCGTTTTTACATGGTCCCTCATTTCGCCAGATTTAGCGCTGAACAGTATTTACATTAACATTAAGACGCGTCTCTTGCGGTACAGTTTTGGAAGCAGAAGGACCTTCTCTTTCATATCAGCGAGAAATAATTGTCAAAAACAAAAGAGTCTATTGTGCCTTCCAATACATTATCGTCATTTCCGGTCACAACTTGTAGACTTGTTTACGTGCTGCTGTGCGGTTTGTTGCTAACGTTTCTTTGCTACCTGCCAACTTTACGGTTTTTACTTTTTAATTACCGTTACAGTATTTTTCCCTCAATCTACTTTTTTTCATTCAACTTTTTCACCCCGGACGCTTTACCTGGACATGGTTCTACATGACCTCCACCAGCAAAAGCTAAGTAGTAACATTAACATTATGCCTTCTAATTGCAGTCGCTGTACTCATAATATACAGGAGAACGATCGCCTTATGGCAAGGATAGCCGTGCTGCAAGCCCAGCTTCAGACGCAATCCATAGGATGTACTGATCACAATATAATAGCCATATCTAGGAAAACCAAAGTTCCAAAGGCTGGGCCTAATATAGTGTATGAGGTCCTACAATAAGTTTTGTTGTAATTCATATGTTGACGATGTAAAGAATATTTGCTGGTCTGTGGTGTGTAATGAGAAGCAACCAGATGCTGCACTTGACGCATTTATGAAACGACTTATTCCAGTTACTAATAAACACGCACCCATTAAGAAAATGACTGTAAAAACTGTTAAATCCCCTTGGATTGATGAGGAATTGAAAAATTGTATGGTTGAGAGGGATGGGGCAAACGGTATGGTAATTAAGTCTGGCAGCTCAACTGATTGGCAAACATACTGCAAATTAAGAAATCTTGTGACTAAACGAAATAAAAAGAAAAAGAAACAACACAATGCAACAAAGATAAATCATATGAAGAATGATAGTAAAAAGTTTTGGGGCACCTTAAATGAAATTTTGGGAAAAAAAGCCAACTCGGCTCCTTCAGTCATTGAATCAGATGGCTCATTCATCACAAAACCCACTGATATTGCAAATAACATTAATTACTTTTTCATTGGCAAGATAAGCAAACTTAGGGATGACATGCAAGCAACATACATTGACACATCCAAGTATATCGGACCAAATTATGAAAGACAAGAATTGTCTTGTGTGTGTGGAAGATGTGAATGTTTTGTTGTTGTCTATCAACAATGACAAGCCACCGGGGCCACTGGGGTCTGACAATCTGGATGGAAAATTACTGAGGATAATAGCAGACAATATTGCCACTCCTATTTGCCACATCTTCAATTTAAGCCTACTAGAGAGCATGTGCCCTCAAAACTGGAGGGAAGCTAAAGTCATTCTGCTACCCAAGAATAGTAAAGCACCCTTAACTGGCTCAAATAGCCGACCAATCAGCCTGTTACCAACCCTTAGTAAACTTCTGGAAAAAGTGGTGTTTGACCAGATACAATGCTATTTCACAGTAAACAAATGTCCTTCCGTTTCAGCATGCTTATATGGAAGGACACTCAACAAGCACAGCACTTACACAAATGACAGATGATTGGCGGAGAGAAATTGATGATAAAATGATTGGGGGGCTGTCTTGTTAGACTTCAGTGCAGCTTTTGACATTATTGATCATAGTCTGCTGCTGAAATAACGTATGTGTTATGGCTTTACACACACTGCTATAATGTGGATAAAGAATTATTCGTCGAACAGAACACAGAGGGTGTTCTTTATTGGAAGCCTCCCAAATATAATTCAGTTAGAATCAGGAATTCCCCAGGGTAGCTGTTTAGGCTCCTTGCTTTTTTCAATTTTTACTAACGACATGCCACTGACTTTGAGTAAAGCCAGAGTGTCTTTGTATGCGGATGACTCAACACTATACACGTCAGCTACTACAGTGACTGAAATGACTGCAACACTCAACAAAGAGCTGCTGTTAGTTTCAGAGTGGGTGGCAAGGAATGTTAGCCCTAAATATTTCTAAAACTAAAAGCATTGTATTTGAAACAAAACACTCACTATACCCTAAAGTAAATCTTGTAATAAATAATGTGGAAATTGAGCAAGTTGAGATGACTAAACTGCTTGGAGTAACCCTAGATTGTAAACTGTCATGGTCAAAACATATTGATGCTGTAGTAGCTAAGATGGGGAGAAGTCTGTCTATAATAAAGCGTTGCTCTGCCTTCTTAACAACACTATCAACAAGGCAGGTCCTACAGGCCCTAGTTTTGTCAAACCTTGACTAATGTTCAGTCGCATGGTCAGGTGCCACAAAATTGCAATTGGCTCAGAACAGGGCAGCACGGCTGGCCCTTGGATGTACACAGAGAGCTAATATTAATAATATGCATCTAAATCTCTCCTGGCTGAAAGTGGAGGAGAGATTGACTTCATCACTATTTTTTATTTATGAGAGGTATTGTCATGTTGAATGCACCGAGCTGTCTGTCTAAACTATTAGCACACAGCTCTGACACTCATGCATACCCCACAAGACATGTCACCAGAGGTCTCATTTAAGTCCCCCAGTCCCCAGAACAGTCTATGGGAGGCACACAGTACTACATAGAGCACACACACACACACACACACACACACACACACACACACACACACACACACACACACACACACACACACACACACACACACACACACACACACACACACACTATACATACACATGGATTTAGTACTGTACATTTGTGGTAGTGGTGGAGTAGGGGCCTGAGGACACACAGTGTGTTGTGAATGTATTGTAATGTTTTTAAAATTGTGTAAACTGCCTTAATTTTGCTGGTCCCCAGAAAGAGTAGCTGCTGCTTTGGAAGCAGCTAATGGGGATCCATAATAAATACAAATACAAATACAAATTGTTAGGCAAGGGTAATTTAAGTGTAGGAAAGGATGAAGCAGCATCTGTGCCACCAATAAGTACAGGTAGTAGTATAAATCCCCTCGCACAGTCCCCGCAGCCGGACAATTTTCTCATGGCTTCTGGAACGAAATGCTGTAGGAATGCTCAACCGGTGGCACTCATTCAGCCAACAGAAACTTTCAACCGGTTCTCCCCATTAAGCAGCGAGTCGGAGTCAGAGTTCAAGTCTTCTCTGGTCTCTCCTCCACCCGTTCCGGGGTCTGAGATGCCGAAGCCTCCCACCATTAGCTCTGACAAATTGAAAACCCTAGTCATTGGCGGCTCCATTACCCGCAGTATTAGACTTAAAAATAATCATCCAGCGATGTTTACCAGGGGGCAGGGCTACCGACATTAAGGCTAATCTGAAGATGGTGCTGGCTAAGGCTAAGGCTAAAACTGGCGAGTGTAGAGAGTATAGGGATATTGTTATCCACGTCGGCACCAACGATGTTAGGATGAAACAGTCAGAGGTCACCAAGCGCAACATAGCTTCAGCGTGTAAATCAGCTAGAAAGATGTGTCGGCATCGAGTAATTGTCTCTGGCCACCTCCCAGTTAGGGGGAGTGATGAGCTCTACAGCAGTCTCACAACTCAATCGCTGGTTGAAAACTGTTTTCTGCTCCTCCAAAAAGATATAATTTGTAGATAATAGGCTCTCTTTCTGGGACTCACCCACAAACAGGACCAAGCCTGGTCTGCTGAGGAGTGACGGACTCCATCCTAGCTGGAGGGGTGCTCTCATCTTATCTATGAACATAGACAGGGCTCTAATTCCTCTAGCTCCACAATGAGATAGGGTGCAGGCCAGGCAGCAGGCTGTTAGCCACCCTGCCAGCTTAGTGGAGTCTGCCACTAGCATAGTTAGTGTAGTCAGCTAAGCTATCCCCATTTAGACCGTGTCTGTGCCTCAATCTAGGTTGGGCAAACTAAACATGGCGGTGTTCGCCTTAGCAATCTCACTGGAATAAAGACCTGTCATTATTGAAAGAGATTGTGATATCTCACATCTCAAAATAGAGCTACTTAATGTTAGATCCCTCACTTCCAAGGCAGTTATAGTCAATTAACTAATCACTGATCATAATCATGATGTGATTGGCCTGACTGAAACATGGCTTAAGCCTGATGAATTTACTGTGTTAAATAAGGCCTCACCTCCTGGTTACACTAGTGACCATATCCCCCACGCATCCCGCAAAGGTGGAGGTGTTTCTAACATTTACGATACCAAATTTCAATTTACAAAAATTAATGACTGCGTTTTCGTCTTTTGAGCTTGTGGTCATGAAATCTATGCAGCCTACCCAATCACTTTTTATAGCTACTGTTTACAGGCCTCCTGTGCCGTATACAGCGTTCCTCACTGAGTTCCCTGAATTCCTATCGGATCTTGTAGTCATAGCAGATAATATTCACATTTCTGGTGACTTTAATATTCACATGGAAAAGTCCACAGACCCACTCCAAAAGGCTTTCGGAGCCATCATCAACTCAGTGGGTTTTGTCCAACATATCTCTAGACCTACTCACTGCCACAGTCATACTCTGGACCTAGTTTTGTCACATGGAATAAATATTGTGGATCTTAATGTTTTTCCTCATAATCCTGGAATATCGGACCACCATTTTATTACGTTTATAATCGCAACAAATAATCTGCTCAGACCCCAACCAAGGATTATGAAAAGCCATGCTATAAATTCTCGGACAACCCAAAGATTCCTAGATGCCCTTCCAGACTTCCTCCACCTACCCAAAGATGTCAGAGTACAAAAATCGGATTACCACCTAACTGAGGAACTACATTTTACCTTGTGTAATACCATAGATGCAGTCGCATCCCTAAAAACCAAAAATATTTCTCATAAGAAACTAGCTGGTATACAGAAAATACCCAAGCCCTGAAGCAAGCTTCCAGAAAATTGGAACAGAAATGGCGCAACACCAAACTGGAAGTCTTCCAACTAACTTGGAAAGACAGTACCATACAGTATCGAAGAGCCCTCACTGGTGCTCAATCATCCTATTTTTCCAACTTAATTGAGGAAACTACGAACAATCCAGAATGTATTTTTGATACTGTCGCAAAGCTAACAAAAAGCAGCATTCCCCAAGAGAGGACGGCTTTCACTTCAACAGTGATAAATTCATGAACTTCTTTGACGTAAAGATCATGATGATCTGCGTATTTCTCCAAAGGTCAGTTGTCCTGAGTTGTATAGATCTTTGCAAAACTGCTACAGTAAGTGTATATCTTTTTTTATTATTATTCTTTCCCGCTGATGAAACATAAGGGCCATATGTTTCAAAGGCGATGATTGACATTTCTAAATGTTAAAACACCGCGTTGGGATTGTAGTTCACATGAGGTATTCATGGGCGAAGCTAGTGGCTGAAAACTGTAAGGAGAAGGCAGAATGCACTAGCTCAGGGGTGGGCAACTCCAGGCCCTTGAGGACTGGAATTGTCCACACCTGTGACTAGCTGGTGATTTTTTTCTACCCTAGAGTCACTCTCTGGGTTGAAGAGTTGCCACCCAGAAATAGTTTCCATTCCGCAGGGTGAGAATTTGGAACAAGTGCCTTAGGTAAGTGTTTAAATGACTGCCATCTATTGCAGGATAGAACAGCAGCGTCTGGTAAGACAAGGGGCGGCGGACTATGTATTTTTGTAAATAACAGCTGGTGCACGATATCTAAGGAAGTCTCGAGCTATTGCTCACCTGAGGTAGAGAATCTCATGATAAGCTGTATACCTAGAGAGTTTTCATCTGTATTTTTCGAAGCTGTTTACATACCACCCCAGTCACGGCTGGCAATAAGACAGCATTGAATGAGCTGTATTACTCCATAAGCAAACAAGAAAACGCTCACCCAGAGGCGGCACTCCTAGTAGCCGAGGACTTTAATGCAGGGAAACTTAAATCCGTTTGATAAAACTTCTATCAGCATGTTAAACGTGCAACCAGAAGGAAAAAACTCTGGACCACCTTTACTCCACACAAAGAGACGCATACAAAGCTCTCCCTCGCCCTCCATTTGGCAAATCTGACCATAATTCTATCCTCCTGATTCCTGTTTTCAAGCAAAAGTTAAAGCAGGAAGCACCAGTGACTAGATCAATAAAAAAGTGGTCAGATGAAGCAGATGCTAAGCTACAGGGTTGTTTTGCTAGCACAGATTGGAATATGTTCCAGGATTCCTCTGATGGCATTGAGGAGTACATCACATCAGTCATTGGCTTCATCAATAAGTGCATCGATGACGTCATACCCTCAGTGACCGTACGCACATACCGCAACCAGAAGCCATGGATTACAGGCAACATCCGCACTGAGCTAAAGGCTAGAGCTGCCATTTTCAAAGAGCAGGACTCTAACCCGGAAACTTATAAGAAATCCCGCTATGCACTCCGACGAACCATCAAACAGGCAAAGCATCAATACAGGACTAAGATCGAATCGTACTACACCGGCTCTGACACTCGTCGAATGTGGCAGGGCTTGCAAACCATTACAGACTACCAAGGGAAGCACAGCCGAGAGCTGCCCAATGACACGAGCCTACCAGACGAGCTAAACTACTTCTATGCTCGCTTCGAGGCAAATAACACTGAAACATGCATGAGAGCACCAGTTGTTCCGGAAGACTGTGTGATCACGCTCTACGCAGCCGATGTGAGTAAGACCTCTAAACAGGTCAACATTCACAAGGCCGCAGGGCCAGACGGATTACCAGGACGTGTATTGCGAGCATGAGCTGACCAACTGACAAGTGTCTTCACTGACATTTTCAACCGCTCCATGTCCGAGTCTGTAATACCAACATGTTTCAAGCAGACCATAGTGCCTGTGCCCAAGAACACTAAGGCAACCTACCTAAATGACTACCGACCCGTAGCACTCACGTCTGTAGCCATGAAGTGCTTTGAAAGGCTGGTAATGGCTCACATCAACACCATTATTCCAGAAACCCTAGACCCACTCCAATTTGCATACCGCCCCAACAGATCCACAGATGAATCAATCTCTATTGCACTCCACACTGCCCTTTCCCACCTGGACAAAAGGAACACCTATGTGAAAATGCTATTCATTGACTACAGCTCAGCGTTCAACACCATATTACCCTCAAAGCTCATCAATAAGCTAAGGATCCTGGGACTAAACACCTCCCTCTGCAACTGGATCCTGGACATCCTGACGGGCCGCCCCCAGGTGGTAAGGGTAGGTAACAACACATCTGCCACGCTGATCCTCAACACAGGGGCCCCTCAGGGGTGCGTGCTCAGTCCCCTCCTGTACTCCCTGTTCACTCATGACTGCATGGCCAGGCAGGACTCCAACACCCTCATTAAGTTTGCCGATAACACAACAGTAGTAGGCCTGATTACTGACAATTATGAGACAGCCTGTAGTGAGGAGGTCAGAGACCTGGCCGTGTGGTGCCAGGACAACAACCTCTCCGTCAACGTGATCAAGACAAAGGAGATGATTGTGGACTACAGGAAAAAGAGGACTGAACACGCCCCATTCTCATCGACGGGGCTGCAGTGGAGCAGGTTGAGAGTTCCTTGGTGTTCACATCACCAACAAACTAACATGATCCAAGCACATCAAGACAGTCGTGAAGAGGGCACGACAAAACCTATTCCCCTCAGGAGACTGAAAAGATTTGTCATGGGTCCTCAGATCCTCAAAAGGTTCTACAGCTGCACCATCAAGAGCATCCTGACTGGTTGCATCACTTCCTGGTATGGCAACTGCTCGGCATCCGACCACAAGGCACTACAGAGGGTAGTGCGAACGGCCCAGTACATCACTGGGGCCAAGCTTCCTGCCTTCCAGGACCTCTATACCAGGCGGTGTCAGAGGAAGGCCCTAAAAATTGTCAAAGATGCCAGCCACCCTAGTCATAGACTGTTCTCTCTGCTACCGCACGGCAAGTGGTACCAGAGCGCCAAGTCTAGGTCCAGCAGGCTTATAAACAGCTTCTACCCCAAACCATAAGACTCCTGAACAGCTAATCAAATGGCTACTCAGACTATTTGCATTGCACCCCCCCCCCCCCCCCCCTTTTACACTGCTGCAACTCTCTGTTGTTATCATCTATGCATAGTCACTTTAATAACTCTACCTTCATGTACATATTACCTCTACTAACCGGTGCCCCCGCACATTGACTCTGTAACCGGTACCCCCCCGTATGTAGTCTCGCTATTGTTATTTTACTGCTGCTCCTTAATTACTTGTTAGTTATCCGTTTTATTTTAAACTGCATTGTTGGTTAGGGGCTTCTAAGTAAGCATTTCACTGTAAGGTCTACACCTGTTCTATTCGGCACATGTGACTAATAACATTTTATTTTAATTTATTTGACATAACATGGGAGGATTTACAAAAATATATATTTTTTTGTAGACTATTCCTGTAGCCAATACTACACCACTTGTATTTTTTATATGCAAGGTGAGATCCTCTGGACTAACCTAAAATACACAGGTTGTTTGCATCAAGGACTGGAGCATGGGAATGATCAGGCCAGAAACATACAAATACGTTTTATTCAATTTCAAAATCTTCAAGTAACTCAATGAAAGCTTCTCAGTCACAATGTTCAGCACCTAGCACACTGTTCAATCACTGCTGACAACAACAGGGTTCAATCATTCTTAGTTTCATCAGCACATAAACATTAAATACTCAATGTGTCACATCTCAATTAATATTCTCATACACATCTGGTCAACACTTCCCATACCTAGAATGGCGTGCCATGGGAGAAGGGGAACAGGTACCAGTGGCAACGGGCACATACTGCCAGAAACATACTACAAATTCATTTGCCTGCTCACTTTTGTCCAAGCCACAGCCGCTCCCCTGGTCACTTTTGTCCAAGCCACAGCCGCTCCCCTGGTCACTTTTGTCCAAGCCACAGCCGCTCCCCTGGTCACTTTTGTCCAAGCCACCACCACCAAGGCACACCAGCCTGCGCATCAAAAGGGGATCCCCTGATTGAATGAACCAGACAGTTTATATACCTGGGCATGGCAGCCACTCCCCTAATGTTGAATTACCTGACTGAGGCCGTGTTCAACACTGCAACAGTTTCACCCTGTTACAAAGTGTAACGCCCTGGCCATAGAGAGGGGTTTTTGTTCTTTATTTTGGTTAGGCCAGGGTGTTACATTGGGTGGGCGTTCTATGTGCATTTTTCTATGTTGGTTTGTTTCATTGATTTTGGCCGTGTGGCTTCCAGTCAGGCACAGCTGTAGAGTGTTGTTGCTGATTGGGAGTCACACATAAGTGCCTGTTTTTCCGTTGGGGTTTTGTGGGTAATTGTTTCTGTTTAGTGTTTTGCACCTGACAGGACTGTTTGGCTGTCGGTTTTCTTGTTTTGTTTTGTGTAGTGTTCTTTAGTAAATTAAACTTCAATGATGAACACTAACTCCGCTGCGTATTGGTCCACTTTCTCAGACGATGACTTCTCTGTTTCGTCTGACGACGAAGACAGCCGTTACACAAAGACATTACTCATATGGTAGTGGACCTGAAAGGGGAAAAAGAAGGTCTGTAAAGTTAGTGTGCTCCTAATGATTGATGGCTGAAAGTTGTCTGTTGCAAAGACAAACGCGGTCTCCACGGTTCCTTAAACAGCGCTAAGACGTTTTCACTCCTAGTCCAAACATTCTTAGATTTTTTAAGTGCTCATATGACTGTTGTCCTTGATGTTAAGGGAGGGAAATTGAAAAGAGGAAAGTGCGTTGGATAAGAAATACATGATGATAAAGTCAGGTATCTATTCATAATTTTTCTGTGTCTCATCATGTATTAGGCCATGGGTATTGAATTCTTACCCTATGAGGTCCGGAGCCTGCAGGTTTTCTGTTCTACCTGATAACGAATTACATCCACCTGGTATCCCAGGTCTACATCAGTCCCTGATTAGAAGGGAACAATGAAAAAACACAGTGGAACTGGCTTCGAGGTCCAGAGTTGAGTGTGAGGGTACACCAGGGGGCCAAACTCATTCCATGGAGGGCCTAGTGTGACCTAGACAACCAGGTGAGGAGAATGTCCCTAACTAGTCAGTGACCTCAATTCATCAATCAAGTACAAGAGAGGAGCGAAAACCTGCAGACACTCAACCCTCTAGACAGTTTGCTGTATGTAGGCTACGTCTGCTTTTACATTCTTTTTTACGTACACAAATAAGTGTGGGTGTGCCACGCCCCTCCACACCGCTCCCCATCATCACGCCCTCTGCAAGATGTACACACATCTGTCCTAGTCCAAACCACAGCTCCCCCTTTCTCTCTCTCTCTCTCTTTCTCTCTCTCTCCTCCCCCCCTCTCTCTCGCTCTCTCTCTCGCTCTCTGTAAGTGTTTAAAGATCTGTTTTCAGGAGGTATCCATATCCATGTTCTTATCCGTCTCTGTCAGAAAGAGGAATGCAGGGCGTTGCTTCACTTGGCAAAAACAGTGAGACAAAAAAAGTATTAATAGTATACACAAAATGCTACAATTGTCATATCTGGAATAAACATAGACTAGAACTGATAAAAAAAATTGCTAGTTGAATGTGCTAGAAACTTCATGGTGTTGGATTTTGTCATTGTGTCAATATTTGTCTGCTACATCCTCCCTTTGAGTTCAGTTTGTTTTCACTTTACCAACAAACTCTCACCCCCTGACACAGAGCACACCTGGCACACAGACACAAGATGGGTGTGGTGATGTGAGAGCCAATAGACACCTGGCGTTACTAACCCAGTTCCTGGTAGTTTTCCACACAACTCTCACCCGGGAAAACAAAACAAAATGGCCACCTTTAGCTCTGAGTGACTGCAACCCTCAGTCTAAAAGGCACAAAGTGTTCCTTTAAGTTTACTCCTCCTGCTTTCATGATGAGCAGTGCTGTGGTGGGATGCCCCAAGGCCATGGCTGCTTATGTCTGAAATGGCACACTATTCCCTATATTGTGCACTACTTTTAACAGGACCCATAGGGCCCTATTTACTATATAGTACTTTTGACCAGGGCTTTAAATAGGGATCGGGGTGCCATTTTGGATGCACCCTAGGCCTCCCAAACCCCACTAGGTTGCCTGGGTTACAGTGAGAACAAGGACTGTCTTGCTGTCTGTTTCTCATTTAGCGGAATGATACATTTGGGGTGGAATCTCCCCGTAGTGGTGGGCGGAGGCTGGTTGCCATGTTGCGAACAGGCGGTTGCCATGCCGAGGACAGACCGCACCGCAGTGCAGGCAGAGTTGGATCAAACAAACAGTCTCTTCAGTGAGTCATAACCCTCTTCAGTGTGGATGGATGGAATTCCCGACGCTAAATACGGTTGACTTGCCGTTAGCCACGCAATTATTCTTACTCTGACTTTCTCTCTTTCTCTCTCTTTCCTCAGACCCCTCTCTCTCTCCATCTCTCTATCTCTTTCTCCAACTCTCTTCCACTCTCTCTTTCTCCTCTCCCCTCTCTCTCACATTCAGGCTGCTGGATTGACTAAAAGGCTCTGGTCTGGTAGGGATATTTTTAGGGTTGCCCATTCCCTCCCATTTATTCCCACCTCGTTCCACAAACACACACTCCACTCCACTTGTAGAGGTAAACTCAATTCGCTCAGTCATTACTCCCTCATCTCTCATGCATAGCTAACTTCTCTGGCCAGATGCTGGTGTTTGCTTTCCCCTCCTTGTCAACGGACTGATGGAGATTCAAACCAGATCTGATCTCCCAGGAGTGGTGCCGTGTTTAAAGAAGATTGACTGGGTCATGTGATATAAACAAGAACAAACAGACAGTGTGGAGGGCACCACTGAGTTGTCTGTTACAGTAGACACGGCACAGTGCATCCTGATACAGGTACCTGACAAAATAAAGGAAACACCAACATAAAGTGTCTTAATAAGGCGTTGGGCCACCATGAACCAGAACAGCTTCAATGCGCCTTGGTATAAATTCTACAAGTGTCTGGAGCTCTATTGGAGGGATGCGACACCATCCTTCCACAAGAAATTCTATAGTTTGGTGTTTTGTTGATGGTGGTGGAAAACACTGTTACAAGATGGGGCATTAGCCCAATAAAGTTAAAACCTAGGCATTACCTTGGGGAGCTAACTCAAGTCTTAAGGTTTCAGGCAAGATTACTCATCACACGGTTCACTGACTGAACCACCTCCATTATACTTGGTTGAGAGGAGGACAGCATTACAGAGGCCCAGTGTGAGGTCAATAGTCATTCCATGGGGTTTCACACTGAGGGTCAGGTGCTCCGAAGGTCACCAACGAACCCTGGCTTTTGTGTTGGAGAGATGGGCGTTGGTCAGCTAAAGATTTTATTGCTACAGTACATTAAGGTCGAGCTGGGAACATGGAACATTCCTGGAAAAAGGGAGTGCATAGCTGAAAGACCTTAGCTGGCTATATCGGACCACACACTTCCTCTGTTTATGAATGTTCTGAGTGGGAGGAGGATGGACTCTGGGAGTTCAAAGTGGACTACTCAGGGAAACTTCAAGGGAGGAACATAGGGAGGTGGATAGCTGCTGCTTAAGTAGTGCTGTGATCTGATGGTTGGTCAGAGAGGTGTAATAGGAATCTGAAGACAGATGTGTTTATGTGAGGGAGTGTTTGTGTGTGTGAGAGAGAGAGAGAGAGAGTCTGACACACACTCGAGAGCTCATTGTGATCCAAACAGCACCTCTTGTGGAGAGACAAGGTGTCGAGATGTGCATCTGAAATGGCAACCTATTCCCTAGTACACTACTTAAATTGGAACTGACAGCGTTTTAACTACTTTGCAGATATAAAACAAACAGACAATCATAATATCAGTAAAAAATATGAAATTCCCAGTTTATGCAACAAAACCAACTTTAAGAGGTTTAAAAATAGGTTATATTTGACTCAACATTCTATGACGTACACTAAAGCATTGTTGACTAGATGGATGCAGTTCAATGCAAGGATCAAAGTAGCAAGGGCAATGATCACAAGTTTGTCATAACGTGGCTAATATGCTAGCGTGTCTTTTGATGTCACAAGCTAAAAACACAGAGCCTAACATTAGCTAGCATGTCATTGGAGGAGTGGTTGAGTGACTGACTTTTTCCCCTCATATCATTTTTAATTGGCCACACAGTTAGAGATGCTTGTGTCACTTGGTTAGAAAGCAATAAATGTTAATCGCTTTGTTAGCTAGCTAGCTATGCTGAACAACTGCAATGTAGTTAGCATATCTCTTGCATTCGCAAATTCACTCTGGCTAGGTGGAGTGCCTTGCAAAAGTATTCACCTCCCTTGGCGTTTTTCCTATTTTGTTGCATTACAACCTGTAATTTAAATTGATTTTGGGGGGGATTTCATGTAATGGACATACACAAAATAGTCCAAATTGGTAAAGTGAAATGAAAAAAATGACTTGTTTCAAAATATTCTAAAAAATAAATAACGGAAAAGTAGTTCTTGCATATGTATTCACCCCCTTTGCTATGAAGCCCCTAAATAAGATCTGGTGCCACCAATTACTTTCAGAAGTCACATAATTATTTAAATAAAGTCCACCTGTGTGCAACCTAAGTATCACATGATCTGTCACATGATCTCAGTATATATACACCTGTTCTGAAAGGCCCCAGAGTCTGCAACACAACTAAGCAAGGGGCACCACCAAGCAAGCAGCACTATGAAGACCAAGGAGCTCTCCAAACAGGTCAGGGACAAAGTTTTGGAGAAGTACAGCTCAGGGTTGGGTTATAAAAAAATATCTGAAACTTTGAACATCCCACGGCATTAAATCCATTATTAAAAACTTGGAAAGAATATGGCACCACAACAAACCTGCCAAGAGAGGGACGCCCACCAAAACTCACAGACCAGGCAAGGAGGGCATTAATCAGAGAGGCAACAAAGAGACCAAAGATAACCCTGAAGGAGCTGCAAAGCTCCACAGCGGAGATTGGAGTTATAAGGGCAGAAGGCGAGACCCAGATGCAGACAGAGGAGGCAGATGTTTAGAGTCCAAGATGTTTATTAACAATCCAAAAGGGGTAGGCAAGAGAATGGTATAGAATGTCAGGCAGACTCGAGGTCAGGCAGAATGGTCAGGCAGGTGGGAATGGAGTCCAGTAAAACAGGCAAAGGTCAAAACCGGGAGGACTAGTAAAAGAGAATAGAAAAGCATGAGCACAGGAAAAACACTCTGGTTGACTTGAACATACAAGACGAACTGGCACAGAGAGACAGGAAACACAGGGATAAATACACTGGGGAAAATAAGTGACACCTGGGAGGGTGGAGACAGTCACAAGGACAGGTGAAACAGATCATGGCGTGACAATAGTATCCGTCCATAGGACCACTTTAAGCCGTACACTCCACAGAGCTGGGCTTTACGAAGAGTGTCCAGAAGAAAATAAGCAACATGTTTGGTGTTCGCCAAAAGGCATCTGGGAGACTCCCCAAACATATGGAAGAAGGTACTCTGATCAGATGAGACTAAAATTGAGCTTTTTGGCCATCAAGGAAAACGCTGTCTGGCACAAACCCAACACCTCTCATCACCCCGAGAGCACCAGGATGTTTTTCATCGGCAGGGACTGGGAAACTGGTCAGAATTGAAGGTATGATGGATGGCGCTAAATACAGGGAAATTCTTGAGGGAAAGCTGTTTCAGTCTTCCAGAGGTTTGAGACTGGGAAATAGGTTCACCTTCCAGCAGGACAATGACCCTAAGCATACTGCGAAAGCAACACTCGAGTGGTTTAAGGGGAACATTTAAATGTATTGGAATGGCCTAGTCAAAGCCCAGACCTGAATCCAATTGAGAATCTGTGGTATGACTTAAAGATTGCTGTACACCAGCGGAACCCATCCAACTTGAAGGAGCTGGAGCAGTTTTGCCTTGAAGAAAGCATTTCACTGTAAGGTGACCTGTAACCTGCTATATTCGCCGCATCTGACAAATAAAATTTGATTTGATTTGATATGTCAGTAAACGTAGGCAAAAAAAGTAATAGTTAGTCTCGTTCTATTTATCAAGTAAACAGCCTAACCAGCTCTGCTAGAGTGAGTAAAACGGTTAGTGAGGTGTTCCCTCATTTGTTTCTCGAAGTAGCTAGCTGGCAAGCTAGCCAACTTTAGCCAGTTAGCTTGGGTGCTTGGTTGGGACAACGCATCAAATCAAATCAACGTTTATTTGTCACGTGCGCTGAATACAACAGGTGTAGTAGACCTTACAGTGAAATGCTTACTTACACGCTCTAACCAATAGTGCAAAAAAAAGGTATGTGTGTGTGTGTGTGTGGGTAAGTAAAGAAATAAAACAACAGTAAAAGGCTATATACAGACACAGGTTAGTCAGGCTTATTGAGGCAGTATGTACATGTAGGTATAGTTAAAGTGACTATGCATATATGATGAACAGTAGCAGTAGCGTAGCAGTAGCGTAAAAAGAGGGGTTGGCGGGTGGTGGGTGGAACACAATGCAGATAGCCCGGTTAGCCAATGTGCGGGATCACTGGTTGGTCAGCCCAATTGAGGTAGTATGTACATGAACGTATAGTTAAAGTGACTATGCATATATGATAAACAGAGAGTAGCAGCAGCGTAAAAGAGCGGTTGCAAATAGTCCGGGTAACCATTTGGTTACCTGTTCAGGAGTCTTATGGCTTGGGAATAAAAACTGTTGAGAAGCCTTTTTGTCCTAGACTTGGCACTCCGGTACCGCTTGCCATGCGGTAGTAGAGAGAACAGTTTATGACTGGGGTGGCTGGGGCCTTTGACAATTTTTAGGGCATTCCTCTGGCACCGCCTGGTGTAGAGGTCCTGGATGGCAGGCAGCTTTGCCCCAGTGATGTACTGGGCCGTACGCACTACCCTCTGAAGTGCCTTGCGGTCGGAGGCCGAGCAATTGCCGTACCAGGCAGTGATGCAACCAGTCAGGATGCTCTCGATGTTGCAGCTGTAGAACCTTTTGAGGATCTCAGGACCCATGCCAAATCTTTTTAGTTTCCTGAGGGGGAATAGGCTTTGTCGTGCCCTCTTCACGACTGTCTTGGTGTGTTTGGGCCATTCTAGTTTGTTGTTGATGTGGACACCAAGGAACTTGAAGCTCTCAACCTGCTCCACTACAGCCCCATCAATGAGAATGGGGGCGCGCTCGGTCCTCCTTTTCCTGTAGTCCACAATCATCTACTTAGTGTTGGTTATGGTGAAGGATAGGTTGTTATTCTGGCACCACCCGGCCAGGTCTCTGACCTCCTCCCTATAGGCTGTCTCGTCGTTGTCAGTGATCAGGCCTACCACTGTTGTGTCGTCTGCAAACTTAATGATGGTGTTGGAGTCATGCCTGGTCATGCAGTCGTGGGTGAACAGGGAGTACAGGAGGGGACTGAGCACGCACCCCTGGGGAGCTCCAGTGTTGAGGATCAGCGTGGCAGATGTGTTGCTACCTACCCTCACCACCCAGTTGCAGAGGGAGGTGTTTAGTCCCAGGTTCCTTAGCTTAGTGATGAGCTTTGAGGGTACTATTGTGTTGAACGCTGAGCTGTAGTCAATGAATAGCATTTTCACATAGGTGATCCTTTTGTCCAGGTGGGAAAGGGCAGTGTGGAGGGCAATAGAGATTGCATCATCTGTGGATCTGTTGGGGAGATATTGGAGTGGGTCTAGAGTTTCTGAGATAATGGTGTTGATGTGAGCCATGACCAGCCTTTCAAAGCACTTCATGGCTACGGATGTAAGTGCTATGGGTCTGTAGTGATTTAGAGATGTTGCCTTTGTGTTCATGGGCACAGGGACTATGGTGGTCTGCTTGAAACATGTTGATATTACAGACTCAATCAGGGACATGTTGAAAATGTCAGTGAAGACACCTGCCAGTTGGTCAGCACATGCCGGAGCACACGTCCTGATAATCTGTCTGGCCCCGCAGCCTTGTGTATATTGACCTGTTTAAAGGTCTTACTCATGTCAGCTACGGCGAGCGTGATCACACAGTCGTCCGGAGCAGCTGATGCTCTCATGCATGCCTCAGTGTTGCTTGCCTCGAAGCGAGCATAGAAGTGATTTAGCTCGTCTGGTAGGCTCGTGTCACTGGGCAGCTCGCGGCTGTGCTTCCCTTTGTAGTCTGTAATAGTTTGCCTGCATTGGCAGAAGGACGAGCAGGGTATTCCCCATCGTTCATCAGCGCAATTTTGACAGCCAACTAGCTGAAAAAGTTCCTTCATTAGAATTTAGCTCATCTTGCTCTGGCTAGCATTAGTTGTTGATCTTGTTGTTGTTGATATGCATATAGGGAAAGATAACCTAACTTGTTATGGTTGTTTGATCAACAGGACTGTAAAGATCCCAAATGTAAGAGGACTCCTTTCGTATTCACCTACATATTTGCAGAAATCCATTTAAGTGTATTTTATTGCTTTTGCCGATACTGTACGTTCTAATGATCTAAAGTCACGGTGTTCGAACTGCCTGTAAACACATAATCCAGTTCATGAATGCTTGCAGGCCCTTACCCTTGTGGCAAATGGCTTGTTTGCATACAGGGCCTACTGTACCTCTGATTGGCTATGGCGCACCAGTCTGCCTAGACTTCGGTCCTGAATAAGACAAATGTTTTATTTACTGCCGTGTCTACTGATTGTCGAAACGCATGACCGCTTTCCCACTCTACATTGCTATAGAAGTTTTACAAATGCCTTAGTATACGTAATTCCTGATCATTCTAAGAATTTATGAAAAGATGAAAATTGCCATATCTAAGAGCTTACTTGTCAGAAAATGTAAAAACAAAGTGTCATATTCTTCCTGGAGCTGTGTGTGTGTGTGTGTGTGTGTGTGTTTGTGTGCATTTGCATGCGTGTGTAAAAGGGAATAACTGTCAAGGTGAACAGTATGCCAAGTGCCAAGGAACCAAGTATTTATTATTAGTCTGCTGGTCATTATTGAGGTGCAGAACTCTGATATTTTCTTCAACGGCTTGTGGAAAATGTACATTCGATTATGGAAAAGTCGTGTGTGTGCAAGCATGGCTCAGGCTACATTCCTGTAACAGCTCAAACACACACAATGAAAAGGAACATCACCATATATTTTGTGTAAACAGTCATTCCAACTCAACTGTCAACTCATTCTACTTCAGCATTCTGTATCAAACTGTGTTTGTCAGTTCTATAGACAACCAGATGTGGAATGCCCAACTAATGAAACATTTAGGATAAGTTCCAAGTGGCACTCTATATCCTACATAGTGCACTACATCTGACCAAAACCCTATGGGCCCTGGACAAAAGTAGCGCACTAAGTAGGGAATATTGTAGGGTACCATTTGGCACGAACCCTTAGCCATGTTTCACGGACATTCTTCCAGGCCCTCGTCATACACATCAGCTTCAGCGGACATATTGTACATTGAGCTTGACATTCTATGAGACTTTATTTTCAGCTCAGGCATATTTTTTGTCAAACGACTTCTCTTCTCTTCGCCTTAAGTTAAGTTTATTTCGGAACTCAAAGGTCAAAAGTAAAGACGGTGGTCCTCTTGGGATCGTTGGAAATGGGAGGAAAAACAGACAGTCATTTTCAGTGTTTTTGGTGCATCGCGTCCGTTCACATCAACCTGAAGATGTCTATTTAATCTAAACATACTGCCCTCTGAAACCATCACATATGTTTCCATGAAGTCCCACTGTGCGTAAACATAAGAGGAGGACATTCACTAGGGAGCAGAGGCTTCAGGGCTTAAACTGTCTGTGTCATAAGACTGGATTCAGATACACTGCTAAGGGGAGGATGACTCATAACAATGGCTGGAACGGAGCAAATGGAATGGCATCAAACACATGCCATTCCGCTCCAGCCACATGAAATTCATTTCCAGCCATTACCGCGAACCCATCCTCCCCAATTAAGGTGCCACCAACCTCCTGTGCTGCTGTTGCTTTCTCAGTTATTGGAAATATTAATACCTTCTCCAACTCTTCTTTCTAGGAAACCAGGTATATGAACCCTCTTTCCAATTAATTACATGAATTTACGGTAAGTTAGAGTTGTGTACCCCAGTTATGCAGCTACCAATTGTACAGCACTTTGAGTGATGTAATGATATTATGATACTGTTGAGAAGCAGTACCATAGCAAAGCCAAACGGAAAAAGTTTGTAGAGTTGAGAGTTGGTGAGATTTTACATAAACCACTCAGAATCTTCTATTAACTCACTCTCCTGGAATCCTCTTTCTCTTTCTCTTTCTGTTTCTCTCGCTCTCTCTCTTTCTCTCTCTTTCTCTTTCTCTCTCTCTTTCTCTCTCTCTCTCTCTTTTGCTGTCTCTCTCTCTTCCTCTATCTGTCTCTGTCTCTCTCTCTCCGTGCACTATTCCGCTCAACAACGTGCCAAAGGGAGACTGGCCTTTCTTGACATTCCACTCAGGAAGCAGTGTACAGCAGATAACGAAGAAGGGAGGGAGAGAGAGTGGTGAAGAGGAGGGAGAGCAGTGGAGGAGGAGGGAAAGAGGTGGAGGTGCAGGAGGAGGGAGAGAGGTGGAGGAGAAGGAGGAGGAGAAGGGAGAGGGGTGGGAGAGGAGGGAGAGAGGTGGCGGAGGAGAGAGAGAGGTGGAGGAGGAGGGAGAGAGGTGGAGGAGAAGGGAGAGAGGTGGAGGAGGAGGGATGGAGAGAGATGAAGGAGTGAGAGAGGTGGAGGAGAATGGAGAGAGGTGGAAGAGGAGGAGGAGGAGGAGGAGGAGGAGGAGGAGGAGGAGGAGCAGGAGGAGGAGGAGCAAGAGAGAGGTAGAGGAGGAAAGAGAGGTGAAGGAGGAGGAGAGAGGTGGAAGAGGAGGAGGAGGAGGAGGAGGAGGGAGAAATGTGGGAGAGGAGGGAGAGAGGTGAAGAGGAGACACGCTCTACAGGCGGTGCGTTGGTTGGCTGAGACCCCAGACATGGAAACGGAGGGCTAATTAATAATGGCCAGGAAACAGGATTTGTTTTTGTTGAGCAGCTGAACATGAAATTAGGGCTTTATCTCAGCCTGTCAGGCTCCGTCAAGCTCTATGTTCCTGGGGTCAAACTCATGGAACCAGACCAAGAGGACCAGATGACATGACACATACACCATTTAGGACTATCAGAGAGGGAGGCATGGCTCACTCCAAGCAGGGAGGAGGGGAGGGGGAGAGGTGGAGGGAGAGAGGGAGAGAGGGAGGGGGAAGGTAGAGGATGAGGTGGAAGGAGAAAGGGGGTGGAGAGGGTGGAGTGGAGGGGGTGGGAGAAGGAGAGGGAGATGAAGGGAGAGGGTAAGAGAGGGAGAGAATGGGAGTGAGGCAGAAGGAGAAAGATCGAGGAAGAGTGGGGGGAATTAATAGCCTTTTTATCTACCCAAAGGACACTAACAACAGTAGAAAACCTGGGTGTTTATTGATTCTAATCTATTTTTATTTCTCTGTTTCACTTTGCTTTATTCTCTTTGCCTTGCTGACTCTTTCTCTCTTTCTCCCTCCTTTCAGTCTTTCCTTTTTAATCTCTCCTATTGCTACCATTACCCTTTTCTCTATGCATGCTGAGTTAGCCATTAGTGCTAGCTAACAACAGAACAGGCCAAGGTGTCTCAGACCGGGGATAGAGCAGTGTGGACCAGCGTGGCTATATAAAGCCTCAGAGCTCAGCTCCGTTCAGCCCTCCTTGCCTTTCCCATATTCTTCCCACAGTCGTTGCTGCCAAGCCAACACACAGTTTCCTGGCTTAGTTTCAGGAAAGTGCTACTCCGAGCCTGAGGATGGAAACTTAAAGTGGCTCTTTGCCAGGATACAATAAAACACAGGGTCTGATGATTCAGAGAAGAGGGATAGACACTGCCTCCTTTATCATCAGGCTTACCCTCCAGACACTTCTCTTATCAGGCAGGACCTCATATGCCCATTACTGTACATTACCGCCAGACAAACGATGTCTCAGTGCATTTCGTATTACTCTGTACGTAAATCCGAAACAATAAATTCACACTGAACAAAAGTGTTGGTCCCATGTTACATGAACAGAAATAAAAGATCCCAGAAATGTTTCATGTGCACAAAAAACAAATGTCTCTTAAACATTGTTAACAAATGAGTTTACATCTATGTCAGTGAGCACTTCTCATTTGCCAAGATAGTCCAACCACCTCACATGTGGGGCATACCAAGAAGCTGATTAAACAGCATGATCATTACACAGGTGCACCTTGTGCTGGGGACAATAAAAGACCACTCTAAAATGTGCAGTTTCTCACACTACACAATGCCATAGATGTCTCAAGTTTTGAGGGAGTGTGCAATTGGCATGCTTCCTGCAGGCATGTCCACCAGAGATGTTGCCAGAGAATTGAATGTTCATTTCTCTACCATAAACTGCCTCCAATGTCGTTTTAGAGAATTTGGCAGTACGTCCAATCGGCCTCACAACCACAGACAATGTGTAACCACACCAGCCCAGGGCCTCCATATCCGGCTTCTTCACCTGTGGGATCGTCTGAGACCAGCCACCCGGACAGATGATGAAACTGTGGGTTTGCACAACCAAAATAATTTCTGCACAAACTGTCAGAAACCGTCTCAGGGAAGTTCATCTGCATGCTCGCCGTCCTCACCAGGGTCTTGACCTGACTGCGGTTCAGCCCGACTTCATTGGACAAATGCTCACCTTCGATGGCCGCAGGCATGCTGGAAAAGTGTGCTCTGCATGGATGAATCCCGATTTCAACTGTGTTGGCGAGCGGTTTGCTGATGTCAACGTTGTGAACAGAGTGCCCCATGGTGGCGGTGGGGTTATGGCATGGGCAGACATAAGCTACGGACATCGAACATGATTGCATTTTATCGATGGCAATTAGAATGCACTGAGATACCGTGATGAGATCCTGAGGCCCATTGCCGTGCCATTCACCAGCCGCCATCACCTCATGTTTCAGCATGATTATGCATGGCCTATTATCGTAAGGATCTGTACACAATTCCTGGAAGCTGAAAATGTCCCAGTTCTTCCATGGCCTGCATTTCATCAGACATGTCACCCACTGAGCATGTTTGGATGCTCTGGATCGACATGTACGACAGCGTGTTCCAGTTACTGCCAATATCCAGCATCTTCGCACAGCAATTGAAGAAGAGTGGGACAACATTCTAAAGGCCACAATCAACAGCCTGATCAACTCTATGCAAGCGATATGTATTGCGATGCATGAGGGAAATGGTGGTCACACCAGATACTGACTGGTTTTCTGATCCACGCCCCAATCTTTTTTTTTTTTGAAAGTTGTCTGTGATGAGATTCGAACACACAACCTTTGGGTAACTAGACGTTCGCATTATATGCCCACCCCGAACCAACCACCATCCTTTTATTTTTGCCTTAAGTAACCTTCTGTCTTATGTAACCATACCAAACGTAATATATCATACTAATTGTGAGTCCCAGATGTTACGTCTAGGCTACAAGACCAGTCTGGCCAGACACCCTTAATGAACACTAATGCTTTGAACAGAGGAATGTTTTTTCATTCTCTCTCTCCCATTATCTCTCTTCTATCTCTCTCTCTCTCTCCCTTTATCTCTCTCTCTCCCTTTATCTCTCTCTCTCTCCCTTTATCTCTCTCTCTCCCTTTATCTCTCTCTCTCTCCCTTTATCTCTCAATCTCTCTCTCTCTCTCTCTCTCTTGCTCTGTCTCACTCGTCCTGCGCTCTCTCTTACGTTCTCTCTTTTTCTCTCTCTCATTCTGTTTCACTGAAAGGGAAAATGTCTGGTTCCTTTTCCTCTCTATTTTTCTAATGCCAGTGAGTCACTCTTGCCTTGAAAAACAGAGTTCCCTTCTCCTCCCCTCCTCCCCCTCTTCCCCTCTTTTCCTCCTCCTCCCCCTCTCCTCCTCCCCTCTTCTCCTCCCCCTCTTCTCCCCCTTCTCCTCCTCCCCTCCTCCCCTCCCCTCCTCCCTCTTCCCTCTTTCCTCTTCCCTCCTCCCCCTCTCCTCCCTCCCCTCCCCCTATTCCCTCCACCCCCTCCTCTTCCTCCCCCTCTCCTCCACCTCCCCTCCCCCTCTTCCCCGGTTCTCCTCCCCCTGTCCCCTCCCCCTCGTCACCCTATTCTCCTCCCCCTCCTCTTCCTCCCCCTCTCCTCCACCTCCCCTCCTCCCCCTCTTCCCCTGTTCTCTTCCCCTCTTCTTCTATTCCCTCTCTTGTGGCTGGCAAGGAGGTCTCTAAGCTGCCTGCAGCTGGGCAGCTTTCAAGTGGTCTGTGTGTGCACTAGTGTGTGGGTCTGCCCTAGTGTGTGTGCATTTGTGTGTGCCCTAGTGTGGGAGAGGGAGAGGCCCACTCTGTCAACCCCCAACACCACATCCTCAGAGAGAGAGAGAGAGAGAGAGAGAGAGAGAGAGAGAGAGAGAGAGAGAGAGAGAGAGAGAGAGAGAGAGAGAGAGAGAGAGAGAGAGAGAGAGAGAGAGAGAGAGAGAGAGCGAGAGCGAGAGAGAGAGAGAGAGCGAGAGCGAGACAGAGACAGACAGACAGACAGACAGACAGACAGACAGACAGACAGACAGACAGACAGACAGACAGACAGACAGACGACAGACAGACAGACAGACAGACAGACAGACAGACGGACAGACAGACAGACAGACAGACAGACAGACAGACGGACAGACAGACAGACAGACAGACAGACAGACGAGAGGGGGAGGGAGAGAAAGAAAGAAAGAAAGCAATTACAAGGATGAATGACACTTCAAATTGTGCGCTGAGAGCAGCTATGTGATAGCTTTGCAACCGTTAGCTCAAACAGTAGTATTTAAATAGAGAGTAGTAGACTGCAGAAAACAGTCTGAGGGAACATTTAACGTGGTAAACCAGACATAGTGGAATGTACAGTATGCAAGAAGATAATGTAGACCATGCAGTCTCTGAATTGAGTGACAGACAGGATGAGGTCATAATACCTCTGTGAGACCTCCCATACCTCCCTGCTGTGCTCAGAACATGAAGTGCTTAGTACTTTTTAGTGCGATTGGCTGCCCTCGACTCTGTCCAGCGGCGGACATTTTGGCTCCGCGTCACAGGTCTTTCCTCATCTCTCAACCTCTTTGATGCCAACTACGTTTCCCTAATCCCACATCAGGAAATACCATTGCCTTGGTCCATGCTTGACGCAGATACACATGAACTCGGCACACTCTCCCTGCTCCAAACACACACACTCGCACCACCATGCTGACAGGCCATGCTGACAGGCCATGCTGACAGGCCATGCTGACAGGCCAGGCTCTGTGTATGACGTATTACCATCCTTCCCCCATCAGAAAAGGAACAGCCTTCTTTCTCCAGCTCTCTACATCTCTCTCTGTCTCCGTCAACATGGGTGTCTCCCTTTTCCCTTTTCCCGCCTTTCACAAATAAATGGAACCCGTTCACTCTGAGTTGCCATGACAATGGTGAGGCTGTTACGTAACTAGGGGTGACCGTCTCTTTCCCTCCTGTAATGTGGGAAGCAGGCAGGATGTGTGTATTCTGACTGGGCCTCTCTTACAGAACCACAGAGATACCATACTCACTAAATGACTCAACAGTGGATACACTCCTTTCTGTGCCATGTTTCCACTGTTGCTATGTTCATCACTCCAAAGGGCATGACAGTGAATTCAGATATGCCTGAAGTGAAATCCATCTTCTACTGTATGATGAGCCTTTGTGTCACTGATACACGTTTCTCTCATATAGGCAACACAGTGTTCATATGTTTTTTCTTTGCATTGACCAGTTTAGAAATGATTGCATGGGTATGATTGGGAAAGTATCTAAGGTTGAGTATAATATTTTTTTTTCGTTAGAGGAGTGTTCCCCTACAAGACAACATTTAAAGATGCTGAAAAATAAGTATGAACAAAGGAAAGCAGAGCCACATTCAGGGAAACACATTGGAATGTCACCTGCTGGGATTGAGGGAATTCCGTTGGAAGCTAGAGTGTTTATGGAAGGGAAACCCTATCATTCCCCAAAACCTCACAAGAACTCTCTCTCACACACACACACACACACACACACACACACACACACACACACACACACACACACACACACACACACACACCACACACACACACACACACACACACACACACACACACACACACACACACACACGCAAAGCATAGGCGTAGAGGGTCGTCAGTGACCAAAACCATCCGAAGACACCCCCATAACCACGTGGGCCGGTCCAGATGGGCTGATGAGGCGCATGATGGAATGTACCATCTGCATCTGGCTGCGGGTCAGAAGCTGGGATTTCCTCGGCTCTGTCAGTAGGAAAACGGCAATGGTAATGTGGTCTCTAAGTGTATAAATCTCTCCTTAGAGCCACAGTGTGTGTGTGTGTGTGTGTGGTGTGTTTGTATGTGTGTGTGTGTGTGTGTGTGTGTGTGTGTATGTGTGTGTGTGTACACACCCTCATCCTCTGGCTCGCCTGCATTGTCCTGCTCTTGCTGTAGCCATTGTGTGTTCTCCTCGGTAGCTGGAGGATATGACATCATGTTTTGGAGCGCTGTATTTGAAAACGACACCCTAGAGAGCCCTCTTGTTACCCACAAGGTCTGGGCTCACAGCTTCCGACCATTGTAGCAGCAGGGGTGTGAAGGAGGCTAGGGGCTAGAACTTACTCCATGATGATATTGTCAATAACTTTATCAGGAGCCACAACATGGTCTCAGGGCAGTTCGTATTATTCTGTATGTAAATCTGTGTCACTCCATTTAGTATGATATATTATGTTGCAATAAGGTACATGATGAATGGAATAGCGGCTGTACAATATCATATAAATGATAGGACGTATAGTACCATACGTCTTACCCAGTTGGCAGTCGTACAATAGCATACGAATTGGATGATGTACCCCATTATACATCTCGGAGGATGTATACTATTATACGTCTTTCTCTGAGACCAGGTTGCTTGTTGCGCAATAACAACAAAGGAAGAATTTACGTTGCCGTTTAAGGGAACTAATGACAAAGGCTAGGATAATTTATGTAAAAGGTTTCGCAGAACTAAAACTACAAAGGTTAGGAGAATTCATGTAGCAGGTTAGGTGAAATGGGGTTAAGATTAGAGTAAGGGTTAGGGGAAGAGATAGCTAAAATGCTGCAGCTGTCCCTGACGCGACTTAAACACGCAACATTTGGATTGCTAGACGTTCTCAGATTATGCCCACCCATTCTCCCTGGGCCAATCTCCCTACTTCCGTTCCTGTTTAAAATAACTAGACCATTGGTTGGTATCATACATCTTGGAAGTGCTCAGAAATACATAAAGTACGTTTCGTATGGCTCTGAGGCCAGGCTGGGAGCCAGGAGAGGAAAAGATCAAAACACACTAGGGAGGGGAAAAAGCTCCCTGAGGGCTGAAGATTGAGTGTTTAAGTTTTCCATCATGCTGAAATGGAGGAGGATAGCATACTGTAGCTTACCAATATAGAAGGTAGTTACAGCCTTGCTGCTTGCCTCAAGCGATTGGTTGGTCTACTCTACAATCATTTTTTGAGTCTCGTTGAAAGGGATATTTCCTCCCATCAAATCAAATCAAATCAAATTGTATTGGTCACATAAACATATTTTAGCTCCAACCGTGCAGTAGTATCTAAAGATATTCACAACAATACACAAATCTATTAGTAAAAGAATGGAATTAAGAAATATCTAAATATTAGGACGAGCAATGTCGGAGTGGCATTGACTAAAATACAGTATACATTTGAGATGAGTAAAGCAGTATGTAAACATTATTAAAGTGACTAGTGTTCCCATTATTAAAGTGGCCAGTGATTCCATGTCTATATATATGGGGTAGCAGCCTCTAAAGGTGCAGGGTTGACTAACCGGTGGTAGCAGGCTAGTGATGGCTGTTTAAACAGTCTGATGGCCTTTGATGTCCCAGCTTTGATGCACCTGTACTGACCCTCGCCTGCTACCACCGGGTGCTGTAGGTGTCCTGGGGCAGGCAGTGTGCCTCCGGTGATGCGTTGGGCAGACCGTACCACCCTCTGGAGAGCCCTGCGGTTGCGGGCGGGTGCAGTTGCCGCGACAGTATGCTCTAAATTGTGCATCTGTAAAAGTTTGAGGGTCTTAGGGGCTAAGATGAATTTCTTCAGCCTCCTGAGGTTGAAGAGGCGCTGTTGCGCCTTTTCCACCACACAGTCTGTGTGGGTGGACCATTTCAGATTGTCAGTGATGTGTACACCGAGGAACTTGAAGCTTTTCACCTTCTCCACTGCGATCCCGTCGATGTGGATAGGGGGTGTGCTCCCTCTGCTGTTTCCTGAAGTCCACGATCAGCTCCTTTGTTCTGTTGACGTTGAGGACGAGGTTATTTTCCTGGCACCACTCCGCCTGGTCCTCACTTCCTCCTTGTTTTCCTCAATGTCACAAACAGAGAAATGCAAAACATCAGACCTTATTCAAATAACCCACCGCCCCATTCAAATACACCTAATGCACTAAATATTAGAAAGAAAACTTCAGGTTCAATGTCATTAAGGGTGTGTAGCCTACTTTCACAGGATTCAGTATCACTTTGGGGTAAAGTACACTAGGTCTTAAAGTGAAATCTCCGCCAGAGCCGTAACCAGGGTTTGAGTTTTAATGAGGTCCCGAAGGGTCTTGTGAATTCTGAATTAACATCAGTGATGTAGTGGTTAAAAAAAAGGTGGGTAATGGCTAAACTATAAACTCCAGTGGGCGATCGAGGCGAACAATGTCATGGTTGTCGTAAGGATAGGACCAAGGTGCAGCGGGTAAAGTGCTCATACTTAATTTATTTGATGAAAACACTTAAACAAAATAAACGTACGACGAAAAACAGTTCCATAAGGCACACAGGCTATACAGAAAATAACCACCCATAGAAAACATAGAACCTAAACCAAAAACACCAAAACACACAAAACAAACACCCCCTGCCACGCCCTGACCAAACTACAATGACAAATAACCCCTTTTACTGGTCAGGACGTGACAAACAACCATATAAATGAAAACGTATGACATTTTTAGAACTGTATTGTTTGCATTTTGATTGCATTTTAATGTAGGACTATAAGGAAGATACTGTAGGCTATGTGGACAGGTTTGGACTACCGCATTTGGGGCCCTGGTTTTTAGGGGGGGGGGGGGGGTCAGCTAACTTACTGTATTTCAACAAATTTTGCCATGATGCAGAGAACTAAATTCTGTTTTATAATGCTATTCCACACATGTTGTCATGAGGCTAAGAGAAAATGTTTCAGTTTTGAATCTAATTTCCTGCAAATCTACACTTTCTGCCATGGGGCAGAACATTTTTTGTTTTGTTTTTTCGCTCATCTCATTATTTTGTTCACATTTTGCCTTGAGGCTGAGAGAAAATGTGGCTATTTTAAAGCTTCCTGCTATTCTACAATTTTGCCATGAGACTGAGAGAAAATGTTGCCGTTTTAAAGCAAATTTTTACTATAATATGTTACCTGGGGGGCCCCCCGACCTCCCCGGGACACGTGCCCTATGTTCCCTGTTTGGTAATCCGGCCCTGCATGTGGAGATGTTCATATTTTTTTTATTTTTTTATTAGTACAGATCTTCTCAGTGGACCCCGGCCTTAAGTTTGGGAACCACTGTACTAAGCTCTCTCTCTCTCTCTCTCTCTCTCTCTCTCTCTCTCTCTCTCTCTCCTCTCTCTCTCTCTCTCTCTCTCTCTCTCTCTCTCTCTCTCTCTCTCTCTCTCTCTCTCTCTCTCTCTCTCTCTCTCTCTCTCTCTCTCTCTCTCTCTCTCTCTCTCTCTCTCTCTCTCTCTCTCTCTCTCTCTCTCCTCTCTCTCTCTCTCTCTCTCTCTCCTCTCTCTCTCTCTCTCTCTCTCTCTCTCTCTCTCTCTCTCTCTCTCTCCTCTCTCTCTCTCTCTCTCTCTCTCTCTCTCTCTCTCTCTCTCTCTCTCTCTCTCTCTCTCTCACTTCCTCCTGCATGCATTGCAGCCTGCCTCAGCCTCACCACATGAGCGCCACATCCCTGTCTTGTCTCAGTAGCCTACTCTCTGTAAAGCGGTTATTAGGAGAATTTAATAGCCTATTTTTTACTCCTGCTGGGGTAGGCTCAGATTAACATTAGCTTCTAACTTCATCCTTCTAGCTGGCTAAGTAATTACTAGCCCGAGCCCTTCAACGTTATTCGCAATAGAAGTCTCTGCTGGGTGTCACGACTTCCGCCGAAAGTTGGTGCCTCTCCTTGTTCGGGCGGCGTTCGGCGGTCATCGTCACCGGCTTTCTAGCTGCCACCGATCCATGTTTCTTTGTCCATTTGTTTGTCTTGATTGTTCACACCTGGTTCCCATTTCATTATGATTACTTCCCTGTTTAAACCCTCTGATATTCATGATGTTTTGTGCGTTATTGTTTTACTGTTGGTCGTGTTCGTTGTGTGTATCGTTATTGTTTTATCCCTGCATGGATTTTGTATGATGAGCTTTTTCTAGAGTAAAGACGTAAGTTTTACTCAGTTCGGTGTCCTGCGATTTACTCTATTTCTCATCTCCTATACACGGACACTGACCAGCTGGCAGCTAGCCACCTAAATAACTGACATATCTAGGGTTGCAAAGGGAGGGTATACTACTGGAAACTTTTGAAAGGTTTACCAAATAAACTACCAGCATTTTGGAATCTTTCAAGGATTTTATGTAATCTATCAGAAGACATCTAGTGGCGCTTTTGGTTACATCAGATTATTACCGGTGTCTGTAATTATCTCTCGCCCTCTGCGGACCCCGCAGACTGGGGATCCGGCAGCCTCCTGCAGCTGTGAAAGATACTGGTGGCGTTGGGGTGTCTGGTGATGGGGCAGGAGTGATTGTACCGGAAGCCCTAAATCAGACCCCCGCACACCAGCGGCACAGGACTATTACGGTCACCAGCAGTTGGGACTTGAGTGGCAGATGCTCTCGGCAAGACCCCTGTGTGACTGAGCAACCCTATTTAGGAGCCACACTGCTCACCCCAGCTGGGGAGAGGCCTACAAAAGGTGGCCTAAAATTTGCCCAATCACTTCTTCCTGGATAGTCTACAGCACCTATTGGGAGTTCCACTCATCGGTCGACCAATGCTAAAGAAAATAACAAGACTCGGGGGCACTGACAGGCATCCCGGCAGAGCTACTTAAGGGAGGTTACTTCTGAACCAGAACGCTCCACCAGTACATCACTGAGGTTTGGGACTAGGAGATTGTCCCCCAACAGTGGCGGGATGCAAACATTACCACCATCTATAAGAAAAAGGGTAAGAAGTCCATCTACGGCAACAGCCGGGGATATCTCTTCTGGCTGTTGCCGGCAAGGTCCTGGCCAAGGTGATGCTACACAGGCTGGTGAACAACATCACAGAGGAACTGCTGCCAGAGTCACAATGCGGCTTCAGAAAGAACAGGAGTACAGTCGACATGATATTCATGGCACGTCAACATGGAAACCATGTGTTTGATACCATTCCATTGATTACATTCCAGCCATTACTTTTTTATTTAACTAGGCAAGTCAGTTAAGAACAAATTCTTATTTACAATGACAGCCTACCCTGGCCAAACCCAGACAACACTGGGCCAATTGTGCAGCGCCCTATGTGACTCCCATTCACAGCTGGATGTGATGCAGCCTGGATTCAAACCAGGGACTGCAGTGATGCCTCTTGCACTAAGATGCAGTGCCTTAGACCGCTGCGCCACTACGAGCCCGTCCTCACCAATTAAGGTGCCACCAGCCACCTGTGCTGCGCCTGCACTTTTCCGGATCTAATTTACGGGGTTTCTTTTTAGGGTAATAGGTTAGTATCCTGCTCTACTGTGCTCCCACAGGCCAGACATGAGAACAGCAGTACTACGAGGCCTACTGTAGTACCACCAATGAACTATCCTAGTCATAGACTGTTCTGTTGTGGAGACCACTCTGTAAGACTACTCTGTTGTAGTGACCACTTTGATCACTATTTATTTATTGTACTGCAACCATATCTTTGTTATGCTACCAAGGCATTATCTAAAGTGGCTCCTGTACATTAACAGCAGCAGACTACAGAGGGTCTGTCAGACAATGTAAATGTTGGACGTTAGATGGGCGAACATACCTCCCATAGGGACGGTTCCTCTGGTGGAATCTAAGGAATGTCCTCACCGAGCCAAAATAAATATCTAAACCAATAGAGGTAAGAGTGAGGATAATGCTTTGCACCAGGAGAGAGAAGAGAAGATTACGGAGCCCAATCATATTTCATCTGGAAGCTGTGGAAAAGGTTAGTGTTTCTAACGGGAGTGTCTTGGACGGTCGAAGACATACTGAAGGCATACGCACGCCAGTACACATACGCACGCATGCACACAGACACACGCGCACACCTGCACCCACCCACCCACACACACACACACTCCTTGTACAAACGCATGAGCTGTGGCACACAACACTTAGTCGCATGGTGACCGTGGAGATATACAGGCAGAGAGCGCTAAATCCTTCCAAAGCTCCAGGGTGTACTACATTGTGAGCACTTACGATTTATTACACAGAGCGGGCCATGTGTATTCTCTCCAAACCACCACTCTCATACAGTGAAAAGGGCCTCCGCTATTGACATGTCTCTGTGGAAGAGAAATGGTCAGCGGCTAAAACACAGGAGCCCACAAACACTAACCTCAAATGTATCGTGGGAAAACCAGTCCTCTCTTTCTGGAATTGGTCCCCTCTCTCTAAATTACTATCGTCCCGTAGCACTCACATCTGTAGCCATGAAATGCTTTGAAAGGCTGGTCATGGGTCACATCAACACCATCATCCCAGACACCTTGGACCCACTCCAATTTGCACACTGCCCCAACAGATCCACATATGTCACAATCTCTATTGCACTCCACACTGCCCTTTCCCACCTGGACAAAAGGAACACCTACGTGAGAATGCTATTCATTGACTACAGCTCAGCGTTCAACATCATAGTGCCCTTGAAGCTCATCACTAAGCTAAGGATCCTGGGACTGAACACCTCCCTCTGCATCTGGATCTTGGACTTCCTGATGGGCTGCCCCCTCCTTCCTATAGGCTGTCTCATCAGGCCTACAACCATTGTGTCATCTGCAAACTTAATTATGGTGTTGGAGTTGTACGCAGCCACGCTGTCGTGGGGATACAGGGAGTACAGGAGGGGACTAAGCATGCACCCCTGAGGGGTCCACGTGTTGAAGGTCAGCATCGAGGAGGAAGTTCTGCCTACCTTCACTACCTTGAGGCGGCCCGTCAGGAAGTCCAGGACTCAGTTGCAAAGGGAGGAGTTCAGTACCAGAGCCATGAGCTTTGTGAGTTGCTTAGAGGGCATGGTGGCTGCATCATGTTATGGGTATGCTTGTAATCATTAAGGACTGGGGAGTTTTTCAGGACACATTTTTTTTACAGAATGGTGCTAAGCACAGGCAAAATCCTAGAGGATTACCTCGTACATTCTGCTTTCCACCAGACACTGGGAGATGAATTCACCTTTCGGCAGAGCAATAACCTAAAACAAAAGGCCAAATGTACACTGGAGTTGCTTACCAAGAAGACAGTGAACGTTCCTGAGTGGCCAAGTTAGAGTTTTGACTGAAATCTACTTGAAAATATATTACAATACCTGAAAATGGTTGTCTAGCAATGGTCAACAACCAATTTGACAGAGCTTGAAGAATTTTGAAAAGAATAATGGGCAAATGTTGCACAATTCAGGTGTGGAAAGCACGTAGAGACTTACCGAGAAAGACTCACAGCTGTAATCGCTGGCAAAGGGGATTCTACAATACAAAGTATTGACTCAGGGGTGTGAATACTTATGTAAATTTGGTATTTCTGTTTTTCATTTTCAATACATTTTCTAACATTTCTAAAAACATGTTTTCACTTTGTTATTATGGGGCATTGTACTGTATGTAAAAAATTGATTTAATCAATTTTGGATTCAGACTATAACACAACAAAACGTGGAATAAGTCAAGGGGTATGAATACTTTCTGAAGGCACTGTATATCTCGACTACCTCGTACCTCTGCACATTGACTGGTACCGGTACTCCTTGTATATAGCCTCGTTATTGTTATTTTATTGTGTTACTGTTTCCTTTTTTTATCTAGCAAATTTTTCTTACTTTTTAACTCAGCATTATTGGGAAGGGGCTTGTAAGTAAGCATTTCACGGTAAAGTCAAACACCTGTTATATTCGGCGCATGTGACAAATAGCATTTGACTGATTTGGACAAAACCCATTTTCTTGTGTTACAATAAGTTAGTAAGATGTTAAGCTATGGTAGTGAGTCATAAACATTTTATAAATTATATTTAATTA
>NC_138300.1:113455000-113585000 GCF_965601325.2 Salmo salar
CATTTCCACTGCATTTCAGCCCTGCCACAAAAGGACCAGCTGACATGTCAGTGATTCTCTCGTTAACACAGGTGTGAGTGTTGACGAGGACAAGGCTGGAGATCACACTGTCATGCTGATTGAGTTTGAATAACAGACTGGAAGCTTCAAAAGGAGGGTGGTGCTTGGAATCATTGTTCTTCCTCTGTCAACCATGGTTACCTGCAAGGAAACACGTGCCATCATCATTGCTTTGCACAAAAAGGGCTTCACAGGCAAGGATATTGCTGCCAGTAAGATTGCATCTAAATAAACCATTTATCGGATCATCAAGAACTTCAAGGAGAGCGGTTCAATTGTTGTGAAGAAGGCTTCAGGGTGCCCAAGAAAGTCCAGCAAGCGCCAGGACGGTCTCCTAAAGTTGATTCAGCTGCGGGATCGGGGCACCACCAGTACAGAGCTTGCTCAGGAATAGCAGCAGGCAGGTGTGTGTGCATCTGAATGCACAGTGAGGTAAAGACTTTTGGAGGATGGCCCAGTGTCAAGAAGGGCAGCAAAGAAGCCACTTCTCTCCAAGAAAAACATCAGGGACAGACTGCTATTCTGCAAAAGGTACAGGGATTGAGCTGCTAAGGACTGGGGTAAAGTCATTTCTCTGACGAATCGCCTTTCCAATTGTTTGGGGCATCCGGAAAAAAGCTTGTCCGGAGATGACAAGGTGAGCACTACCATCAGTCCTGTGTCATGCCAACAGTAAAGCATCCTGAGACCATTCATGTGTGGGGTTGCTTCTCAGCCAAGGGAGTGGGCTCACTCACAATTTTGCCTAAGAACACAGCCATGAATAAAGAATGGTACCAACACATCCTTCGAGAGCAACTTCTCCCAACCATCCAGGAACAGTTTGGTGACGAACAATGCCTTTTCCTGCATGATAGAGCACCTTGCCATAAGGCAAAAGTGATAACTAAGTGGCTCGGGGAACAAAACATCAATATTTTGGGTCCATGGCCAGGAAACTCCCCAGACCTTAATCCCATTGAGAACTTGTGGTCAATCGTCAGGAGGCAAACAAAAACCTACAAATTCTGACAAACTCCAAGCACTGATTATGCAAGAATGGGCTGCCATCAGTCAGGATGTGGCCCAGAAGTTAATTGACAGCATGTCAGGGCGGATTGCAGAGGTCTTGAAAAAGAAGGGTCAACACTGCAAATATTGACTCTTTGCATCAACTTCATGTAATTGTCAATAAAAGCCTTTGACACTTATGAAATGCTTGTAATTATACTTCAGTATTCCATAGTAACAACTGACAAAAATATCTAAAGACACTGAGGCAGCAGATTTTGGAAATTAATATTTGTGTCATTCAAAACTTTTGGCCACGACTGTACAAACAATAGTACGCAAGTATAAACACCATGGGACCACGCAGCCGTCATACCGCTCAAAAAGGAGACACGTTCTGTCTCCTAGAGATGAACGTACTTTGGTGCGAAAAGTGAAAATCAATCCCAGAACAGCAGCAAAGGACCTTGTCAAGATGCTGGAAGAAACAGGCACAAAAGTGTCTATATCCACAGTAAAACGAGTCCTATATCAACATAACCTGAAAGGCCACTAGGCAAGGAAGAAGCCACTGCTCCAAAACTGCCCTAAAAAAAAGCCAGACTACGGTTTGCAACTGCACATGGGGATAAAGATCAAAAAAAATTCTCTGCTCTGATTTAACAAAAATAGAACTGTTTGGCCATAATGACCATCGTTATGTTGGACGAAAAAGGGGGAGGCTTGCAAGCCGAAGAACACCATCCCAACCGTGAAGCACGGGGGTGGCAGCATCATGTTGTGGGGGTGCTTTGCTGCAGGAGGCACTGGTGCCCTTCACAAAATAGATGGCATGAGGGAGGAAAATGATGTGGATATATTGAAGCAACATCTCAAGACATCAGTCAGGAAGTTAAAGCCCAAACATACTTCCAAAGTTGTGGCAAAAATGGCTTAAGGACAACAAAGTCAAGGTAGTGGAGTGGCCATCACAAAGCCCTGACCTCAATCCTATAGAAAATTTGTGGGCAGAACTGAAAAAGCATGCGCGAGCAAGGAGGCCTACAAACCTGACTCAGTTACACCAGCTCTGTCAGGAGGAATGGGCCAAAGTTCACCCAACTTATTGTGGGAAGCTTGTGGAAGGCTACCTGAAACATTTGACCCAAGTTAAACAATTTTAAGGCTATGCTACCAAATACTAATTATGTAAACTTCTGACCCACTGGGAATGTTAAAGAAATAAAAGCTGAAATAAATCACTCTACTATTATTCTGACATCTCACATTCTTAAAATAAAGTGGTGATCCTAACTGACCTAAGACAGGGAATTTTTACTAGGATTAAAAGTCAGGAATTGTGAAAAACTGAGTTTAAATGTATTTAGCTGGTGTATGTAAACTTCCGCCATATATATAAAATATATTTTTTTACTGTATCTGTGTCCACATTATCCATGAGTTTCTAGTAGACCATATGGTTCAAGAGAAAATAGCCAAATGAAAAAAGCATCTAACCAACAATGCCATCATTTTCTATGAACTCTGCAACTCTTTTCCCTTCACCACCTGAAGGAGAGTACCCAGTGACTTTTCACAACTGCCACCAGTTTCACGCCAAAACATTAACAAATTTATATTTTACTATGTCAATATGTAAGTGTGTACAAAAAAAAAGTATTAATATTCCATGCTGAAACTCATTAAACACCAAACGATATTCAGTAAATTGGTTTATATTTAGGATTATGTTTTACAGCTTTTATAATTATTTCATATATTTTTCATGTTCACACAGAGGGCCAGAGATGATTACAGATACCTGTAATAATCTTATGTGCCCAAAAGGGCCACTAGATGTCTTGTGAGACTACATAAAATGCTTGAAATATACCACAATTCTGGTAGTTTATTGGTCAACTTCGAAAGTTTCCAATAATATACTCACACTTGGCAACCGTACTTGTTAAAGTGTAAACACACCTGGCTGTTTGAATGAGGCTTTGTAAATTGTTTGTGGAGGAAAATGTGTATCTACGTGTTATGAACATGGACTATAGGCCACCGGAATATACATTGATGTGGTGTGATGAGTGGAAAATGTGTATTACATAAATGGACAATTCTTTCAGTTTCTCATTCACGTATGCGGAGTGTACATTTTTTGTTTTGACATTTGAGGCCTGTTGAAATGGGAGTTAATTACTCAAGTTTTCGTTCCTTGCACGCAAATTCACTTGACAGATTTGACTGTTTAACACTAGAAATGCAGATAATTGACCATTTTCTAAGCTCCGCCTCATCACCAACTTCATCCTGCAGCCATCGTCTGCATTGTGGGAGTCTCTATTGTCAACCAATCATTAGGCTAATTTTGTTTGACTCGTGAACGTGACGAAAGACAAACGACACAGGAACCAATTTGCCGCGATTTGTGTGTACAGTGGATATATGCTGTTGGAAAACCAGTGGCCGACTTTCGGCTGTTGCATCTCCCCTGACTTCACTCCTAGACTTTCGTCTACAGTTTGTTGCTTTAGCCTTACCCTTCAAAATGCGCCCAATATCTCTGTTGCTGCTTGTGGCAATGTCGTCTAGCTGAGTCTACCTATAAATTATGAAGTCAATCTCAATGTGACCTGCCAGATTCAGAAGCTTGAAAAAATCTAATGGGGTTAACCACAAAAAACAAACTGAACATAATTCTGCATTGTTTATATTTTAGTTTTGGAGTCAAAGAATAGTTTCACTACATTTTTTGTTTTTATAACAGGTTTGTTTATCATTTTATTTCAGTTTACTAAATTGTTTATGATTCGCTTAAGTTTTAGTTCATTAAAATAACCTTGGTGCCCTCAAATCGTTCCTTGAGTTGATATCTACCTTGTTATTTTCCTGAACAACCAATTGACACATTCTTTCAGACACTTAACTTCCCCATTCTGACAGTTGTCCTTATGAGAACTGTAATCTTTCAGAAATCAAACACTATCATGATTCAATGGGAATTAATTGCATCTTCAAATGTAATCTTTCACAACGTAAAGCTTTTATCTATCAACACGGCCGCCTACACAAAGCCTGTAATAAGATCCTCTATCCATTTGAAACGGTTCATCTGACATTCCGAATAATTCCAGCGGTCTAAGGTGTGCGGTGCAAAGCGAGACTTGGCGATGAATACTACCCCAACCGCCTATGATGAGGGTGCCATAACGAGTCAGGACATGGTTCTTGTTGTTCTCTGATGGCTCGCAACCAACAGGGGGAGGGGTACAGTAGACTCACTGAATAACAGATTAGCAAGTAGGAGCGTGCATCTCATTGTCCTGTTTCCCTCTGAAACCTGTGTGTGTGTGTGTGTGTGTGTGTGTGTGTGTGTGTGTGTGTGTGTGTGTGTGTGTGAGAGAGAGAGAGAGAGAGACAAACAGGGGGACGGTATTGGTGGAGGTCTACAGTAAAAGTAGTTTCACCGATGGATTGGTCGGCTCCATTAGATCTGGTGTAGGCCAGGAACGCAGCCAGGAGGAAGATGGAGGACAGAAGCTCCGCTCTTCCTACAACACCCGTCACCTGTAAGAGGAACCAAAAGTCAACATTCGAGCACAAATATGTTATTCTCTCACCAATCAATCGAGGAGGTTCGCACTCCATGACACCCATCACCTGTCAGTCCATGGTATCAGGGACCCTTTGGACGTCCCTACCCCAACAAAATGTAAAATGGTTAGGGTAGGTGTTAAGGTTAGGTTAAGGATGTCCCAAGGATCCCGAATAGCACAAAATGTACAGTCAGAGGTGCAAAGTTAAAAGAAAACATTCAATGTCAACATTTCCAGGACAAAGATAGTTTTCTCATGAATCATTCTAATCAACAACCTTTAAAACACTTCCTCCTCGGTCTCTATGAAAGTTCACACTTCTCAACATGTCTCCTAGGAATGCCTGGAATCTTCTGCAACCTGATTCTCCGTCCACCTAACTGTGAAAACCACAAGCTGTGTGAATGAGATCGCAGCAGATTCCAGGCTGTGAAAACAATCAAAAAGATGTCCGGCACCAGAGCATAAAATCAACAACCACCAAATGCCGGTAGATTTTGGCATTTGTATTTATTAGGGATCCCCATTAGCAGCAGCTACTCTTCCTGGGGTCCAAACACATTAAAGCACTTACATATAAAACAGTACATCATAACATTATTACACCACTACATATCTACAATACAAAATGTATAATATCAACACAACAATATTACGTGTGTGTCTGTACCTTTGTGTGTGTCTCTTCACAGTCCCTGCTGTTCCATAAGGTGTATTTTTACCATTTTTTTAATCTGACTCTACTGCTTGCATCAGTTACCTAATGTGGAATAGCGTTCCATGTAGTCATGGCTCTGTGTAGTACTGTGCGCCTCCCATAGTCTGTTCTGCATTGGCAGGTAAGATGTCCATTTCACTAGCCACGTTGGGTGGTCAAAGCTCCACAGTGAGAGCATTTCACTGGCATTTGTGAATACAAAAGGGCAAGTATGATCACATTTACAGTGCATTCGGAAAGTATTCAGCCCCATTTACACTTTGTTATGTTACATCCTTGTTCTAAAATGTATTAAAATCGTTCCCCCCCTCATAAATCTACACTCAATACCCCATAATGACAAAGCAAAAACAAGTTTAGAATTGTGCAAATTTAATATAAATACAAAAATATGACATCTACATAAGTATTCAGACCCTTTACTCAGTACTTTGTTGAAGCACCTTTGGCAGTGATTACAGCCTCGAGTCTTCTTGGCTATGACGCTACAAGCTTGGCACACCTGTATTTGGGGAGTTTCTCCCATTCTTCTCTACAGATCCTGTCAAGCTCTGCCAGGTTGGATAGGGAGCATCGCTGCACAGCTATTTTCAGGTCTGTCCAGAGATGTTCCATCGGTTTCAAGTCCGGGATCTAGCTGGGCCACTCCAAGACATTTAGAGACTTGTCCCGAAGCCACTCCTGCGTTGTCATGGCTGTGTGCTTAAGGTCGTTGTCCTGTTGGAAAGTGAACCGTCACCCCAGTCTGAGGTCCTGAGTGCTCTGGAGAAGGGTTTTTCTCAAGGATCTCTCTGTACTTTACTCTGTTCATCTTTCCCTCGATCCTGGCTAGTCTCCCAGTCCCTACACCTGAAAAACATCCCCACAGTATGATGCTGCCAGCACCATGCTTCACCATAGGGATGGTGTCAGGTTTCCTCCAGACGTGACACTTGGCATTCAGAGTTCCATCTTGGCTTCATTGGAATCCTTTAGGTGCCTTTTGGCAAACTCCAAGCGGGCTGTCATGTGCCTCTTACTGAGGAGTGCCTTTCGTCTGGCCACTCTACCATAAAGGCCTGACTGGTGGAGTGCTGAAGAGATGGTTGTCCTTCTGGGAGGTTCTCACATCTCCACAGAGGAACTCTGGAGCTCCGTCAGAGTGACCATCGGATTCTTGGTCACCTCTCTGACTAAGGCCCTTCTCCCCCGATTGCGCAGTTTCCCCGGGCAGTCAGCCCTAGGAAGAGTCTTGGTGGTTCCAAACTTACTCCATTTAAGAATGATGGAGGCCACTGTGTTCTTGGGAACCTTCCATGCTGCAGAAATGTTTTTGTACCCTTCCCCAGATCTGTGCCTTGACACAATCCTGTCTCGGAGCTCTACGGACAATTCCTTCGACCTGATGGCTTGGTTTTTGCTCTGACATGCACTGTCAACTGTGGGACCTTATATAGACAGGTGTGTGCCTTTCCAAATCAATTGAATTTACCACAGGTGGACTAATGTTGTAGAAACATTTCAAAGATGATCAACGGAAACAGGATGGACCGGAGATCAATTTCGAGTCTCTTAGCAAAGGGTCTGAATAGTAATGTACTTTTTAATTTTTATATATTTGCAAAAATGTCAAAAACCTCTTTCGGCTTTGTCATTATGGGGTATTGTGTGTAGATTGATGAAGGAAAATGTTCATTTAATCCATTGAGAATAAGGCTACGTAACAAAATGTGGAAAAAGTCAAGGTGTCTGAATAAATGCTACAGTAGCTGTTTTCAAAGTATTTCTGCCATTTTGTTTCATAGTTAATAAATTAAAATCGCACAAAATCAAAGAACAACTAATCCTATATAGCCAACCCCACCTCATGCTGCAACACTCCCTGGCTGAGGGCTGTGTGCTCTTGAAGAACTAAGTGAAAGATTGATTTTTAGAAGCGCTGCGGACAGGCATAAATGTTGGTCTAATTTACTTGAAACTAAAGTCTACTGAAGTGAGACTTTGTCCTTGTGGTTCTTGGCTATTTATACTGAAGCAAAATATAAAACGCAACATGCAATAATTTCAAAGATTTTACTGAGTTACACTTCATGAGGAAATCAGTCAGTCAATGGAAATAAATTCATTAGGCTCTAATCTATGGATTTCACATGACTGGGAAATCAGATACAGTACCTTCAAAAAATATGTTTTAAAAAAACGGGCCTCAGGATCTCGTAACGATATTTCTGTGCATTCAAATTGCCATCGATAAAACGCAATTGTGTTAGTTGTCCGTAGCTTATGCCTGCCCATACTATAACCCCACCGCCGAACTCTGTTCACAACGGTGACATCAGCAAAGCGCTTGCCCACACGACGCCAAACACGTGGTCTGCAGTTGTGAGGGCAGTTGAACGTACTGACAAATTCTCTAAAACATCGGAGGCGGCTTACGGTAGAGAAAATGTTGATCTCTGGCATCATCTCTGGTGGACATTCCTGCAGTGAGCATGCCAACTGCACACTCCATAAAAACTTGACAGTGTGTCGTGACAAAAATGCACATTTTAGAGTGGCCTTTAATTGACCAAAAGGCTCCTTAACAGCTTCTACCCCCAAGCCATAAGACTGCTGAACAAATAATCAAATGGTCATCGGACAATTTACATTGACCCCGCCCCCCTCCATTTGTTTTTTTACACTGCTGCTACTCACTGGTTATTATCTATGCATAGTCACTTCACCCCTACCTACATGTACAAATGATCTCGACTAACCTGTACCCCCGCACATTGACTCGGTACCGGTACCCCCTGTATATAGCCTCGTTATTGTTATTTTATTGTGTTACTTTTTATTATTTGGTTATATTTTAGTTCAGTATAGTAAAACATTTGTTTTAGAAACCTTATAAAGCATGCTTTGGTTTCTTTGTGTTTTATTGTTGAAATTTTAGCAGCAATAATTTATTTGTTGCTGGCACAATTTTCTTCTTTCCATCTACCTGCTACAGAGGCTGGTGGACCAAATCGTTCATTTTATGCCCTGCTAGGCATAAATCATGGAGGGAGACCACACTGGTGGCTCTTGCAGTACAGGGGCCTCTAGCAGAAATATGTGAATGCTGACTGCCACCTTATGCGAGCACATGGAACTGCACGTTTTCTTTGCACAGGAGCGGCTGGGCTAGGAGATCCTCCACCATGAAGACAGCATGTTGAGAAAACATTTGGAAACGCCTTGAGGTACTACCTGGACTTGTCCAATAAGAAACAGATGTTGCAAAATATTTTTGCTTTGCTGAAAGTGGTCCGGCTGAGGTTGATTCAGTTCCATATTTAGGATGTCATACAGATGCAGTTCTATCTAAATATGTTCACTATGTTGAGATACCAGACACAGATGCAGCACAAATACACTGAACTACACATTCAGAAAGACAGACACTCTAAGAGGCTCACAACGGTCTCTTTGTCAGTGTTGATCATGAAGGGGACCTTCAGTACATCAAATGAAAAACAAATGGTCCGTTGAGAGAGAGATTCCAGATCAAGATAACGTGATTGCATTCGTCGGCCAGGGGCTTCTTTTTACCTATGAGTGAAATGGGCCCTTTCAAAGGATTGTCAGGCTGCACTCAGCTGAAGGAGAGAACACCATGAGGAAGATGAGAAGCAGTTCAAGAGAGCACTGAGCTGTGTAACATTACCACTCCCTTTACCAGAGCAGCAGAATGTTGTCTTTGTTATTTTTCTATCCTGTTTTTCTGTTCTATTCGATTTTTCTAAGGCCTGTCTGGTCGCCGGTGCAACTCATTTGAATGGGGGCAAAATGGGGGGGTAAGGGGGTTAAGTAAACAGGCGAGAGGAGAAGTTGTTGTTGAGGTAGACAGTAATGACAGTGATGGGTTAAATTCGAGTTCATTCCCAATTCATGTATTGAAAAGCACATATCAAATGACCAATTCAGTAAAACAAATACTGTGAAGGAACTGACGGCAACTTTTGAATTCAATTATTTTCATGTCACTAACTGCATGCAGGTCTGTACAACTCAAACAACGCCTACTACATAAAGTTGAGCAACTCTTGCTCGCCCTCTGTGCCATTGATCTTCTAAACTTGGTGGGAAGGACAAACTTTGGCATGGGAGCTTTAGGCCATGAACTTCTATGCTTCTGTTTAAATCTGTGCAACTCTTTCCTTTAGTTATTACAAGGCACACCCCGCCTAATAGTTGGGGTAAGGATTTGGGGAGAGTAAAGACCTTCCCACACTGTACATCAGATTCAGTCTTTTACAATTATTACATGTGACACTGCGCGATGTGACCGTTTACAAAAATCGTAGTGCATTTACGAAGTTGCCACATTTGAGAAAATATACTGATTAATAAAAAAGGTTTAAAAAAGGTTTTAATTATATTTATTAATGGGATCGGCTCATAACACCAGCTACACTACACGATTAAGGATAAACAGTTCTAACACTGACAGAACTGTCGGAGCCTACAAGCACACCACTTGATATACATGTGCTTCGCTTTTAAACTAGCTCCTCATGTCCACCAGATGCAAACACTTTGCGTTCTGGTGGAAGTCATTCATTGTCAGTGGAGCATTGTTCATTTCTCTACCATAAGCTTCTTCCAATGTTGATTTTGGCAGTGTGTCCAACCTCCTCACAACTGCAGACCACATCTAAACCACGCCATCACAGGACATCCACATCCAGCTTCTTCACCAGCGGGATCCTCTGACACAGCTAAAGACACCCGGACAGCAGATGAAACTGGGTTTGCACAACCAAAGAATTACTGCAGAAACTGTCTCAGGGAAGCTCATCTGCGTGTTCGTCGCTCACCAGAGTCTTGACCTGATTGCAGTTTGACGTCGTAACCAACTTCAGTGGGCAAATTGCTCACCTTCGACGGCCACTGGCATGCTGGATTAGTGTGCTCTTCACAGATGAATGAAACCTGGTTTCAACTGTACTTGGCAGATGGTTGACAACGTGTATTGTGTCGTGTGGGAGAGCGGTTTGCTGATGTCAACGTTGTGAACAGAGTGCCCCATGGTGGCGGTGGGGTTATGGTATGGGCAGGCATAAGCTATGGACAACGAACACCATTGCATTTTTTCGATGGCAATTTGAATGCACTGACATACCATGACGAGATCCTGAGGCCCATTGTGGTGCCATTCATCCGCCACCACCACCTCATGTTCCAACATGATAATGCACGGCCCCATGTCACAAGAATCTGTACAAAATTCCCTGGAAGCTGAAAGTAGCACATTTCTTCCATGGCCTGAATACTCACATCGCCCATTGAGCATGTTTGGGATGCTCTGGATCAACGTGTATGACAGCATGTTCCAGTTCCCACCAATGACACACTGCATGAGGCAAATGGTGGTCACACCAGATAGGAGCACCAGATAGGAGCGCATCGCTGGCACAGGTGTACAAAGCAAATGGACTACCGAGATCTGGAGAAGCTAGCACAGGTACAGAGACCAAAAGGGTCCCAGCATTTCGTAACCTGAACGGGAGACGAAGGTAGAAAAATAAACAATCAGGAGTGACAAAAGCAGACAGCGCATTGGCACAGTCAGCTAGAGGGACCCACCAATAGTTAAATAAATATCTCCTCAGATCGAAATGTAACGTACTTAGCAGCGCCAACATGGTCCACACAATCGTCAAACCTGAGTCTGACTTAGTAACGCCATTGTTTTTCTGAAAATCAGCACGAAACCGCAGATAACCATCCTTACTCTGTACTAATATACAGGGTACTAAACTCACCAAAAAAAGAAACGTCTTCTCACTGTCAACTGCGTTTATTTTCAGCAAACTTAACATGTGTAAATATTTGTATGAACATAAGATTCAACACCTGAGACATAAACTGAACAAGTTCAACAGACATGTGGCTAACAGAAATGGAATAATGTGTCCCTGAACAAAGGGGGGTCAAAATCAAAAGTAACAGTCAGTATCTGGTGTGGCCACCAGCTGCATTAAGTACTGCAGTGCATCTCCTCCTCATGGACTGCACCATATTTGCCAGGTCTTGCTGTGAGATGTTACCCCACTCTTCCACCAACGCACCTGCAAGTTCCCGGACATTTCTGGGGGGAATGGCCCTAGCCCTCATCATCCGATCCAACAGGTCCCAGACGTGCTCAATGGAATTGAGATCCGGGCTCTTCGCTGGCCATAGCAGAACACTGACATCCCTGTCTTGCAGAAAATCACGCACAGGACGATGCCACCAGTATGGCTGGTGGCATTGCTGGAGGGTCATGTCAGGATGAGCCTGCAGAAAGGGTACCACATGAGGGAGGATGTCTTCCCTGAAACGCGCAGCGTTGACATTGCCTGCAATGACAAGCTCAGTCCGATGATGCTGTGACACACCACCGCAGACCATGACGGACCCTCCACATCAATCCCACTCCAGAGTACAGGCCTCAGTGTCACGCTCATTCCTTCGACGATAAACACGAATCCGACCATCACCCCTGGCGAGACAAAACCGCGACTCGTCAGTGAGGAGCACTTTTTGACAGTCCTGTCTGGTCCAGTGACGGTGGGTTTGTGCCCATAGGCGACATTGTTGCCGGTGATGTCTGGTGAGGACCTGCCTTACAACAGGCCTACAAGCCCTCAGTCCAGCCTCTCTCAGCCTATTGCGGACAGTCTGAGCACTGATGGAGGGATTGTGCGTTCCTGGTGTAACTCGGGCAGTTGTTGTTGCCACACTGTACCTGTCCTGCAGGTGTGATGTTCGGATGTACCGATCCTGTGCAAGTGTTGTTACACATGGTCTGCCACTGCGAGGACAATCAGCTGTGCGTCCTGTCTCCTTGTAGCGCTGTCTTAGGCTTCTCACAGTACGAACATTGCAATTTATTGCCCTGGCCACATCAGCAGTCCTCATGCCTTCTTGCAGCATGCCTAAGGCACATTCACGCAGATGAGCAGGGACCCTAGGCATTTTTCTTTTGGTGTTTTTCCAGAGTCAGTAGAAAGGCTTCTAGTATCCTAAGTTTTCATAACTGACCTTAATTGCCTACCGTCTGTAAGCTGTTAGTGTCTTAAAACCTCTTTGGGCTAGGGGCCAGTATTTTCACATCCGGATGAAAAGCGTGCCCAAAGTAAACTGCCTGCTACTCAGGCCCAGAATCTAGGATATGCATATTATCAGTAGATTTGGATAGAAAACACTGAAGTTTCTAAAACTGTTTGAATAATGTCTGAGTATAACAGAACTGATTTGGCAGGCAAAACCCCGAGCACAATCCATCCAGGGGAAAAAGAAATTGCGCTCAATCTGTTTTCCATTAGTTTTGGAGTTGTGTCACATATGCAGCTAACGAAAATCAGACAAAACGTCAGACAAAGGCAAAACACCCCCTGGGCTGCCCCAATGTTTTGCAGTATCTTCACCGGCTGCATAACAGAATTGCCACTTGTTTTCTGAAAATCCTTATCTTTGGGCATTGTAGAAAAAAACTGAAATAAATACCTGCAGTTAAATGCGTTATGAGATGAAGCAGATCGTCTTCATTTCACCTGTCACATTATTTTACATTATGAAGCTTAACCTGTTATGGCTAGGGGGCAGTATTTTCACGGCTGGATAAAAAAAACGTACCCGATTTAATCTGGTTACTACTCCTGCCCAGTAACTAGAATATGCATATAATTATTGGCTTCGGATAGAAAACACTCCAAAGTTTCTAAAACTGTTTGAATGGTGTCTGTGAGTATAACAGAACTCAAATGGCAGGTCAAAACCTGAGAGATTCCTTTACAGGAAGTGGCCTGTCTGACCATTTCTTGAACTTCTTTGCCATCTCTATCTTTTACAAAGGATCTCTGCTCTAACGTGACACTTCCTACGTCTTCCATGGGCGCTCAGAGCCCGGGAAAAAACAGAATGTCGTCATCCCAGCCCCAGACTGAAACACATTATCGCCTTTCTCAAGTGGCCGATCAAGGGACTGTGGGCTTAGGCGCGTGCTCTGGCCGCCCCCGTCTTTGTGATTTTTCCTCTGTTTGCCGAAAAGGAGATTCCCGGTCGGAATATTATCGCTTTTTTACGAGATAAATTGCATAAAAATTAATTTTAAACAGCGGTTGACATGCTTCGAAGTACGGTAATGGAATATTTAGAATTTTTTTGTCACGAATTGCGCCATGCGCACGACCTTGATTTACCATTTCGGATAGTGTCTGGGACACACGAACAAAACGCCGCTATTCGGATATAACGATGGATTCTTTTGGACCAAACCAACATTTGTTATTGAAGTAGCAGTCCTGGGAGTGCATTCTGACGAAGACAACAAAAGGTAATCAAACTTTTATAATAGTAAATCTGATATTGGTGAAGGCTAAACTTGCCGGGTGTCTAAATAGCTAGCCCGTGATGGCTGGGCTATGTACTTAGAATATTGCAAAATGTGCTTTCACCAAAAAGCTATTTTAAAATCGGACATATCGAGTGCATAGAGGAGGTCTGTATCTATAATTCTTAAAATAATTGTTATGCTTTTTGTGAACGTTTATCGTGAGTAATTTAGTAAATTGTTAGCAAATTCCCCGGAAGTTTGCGGGGGGTATGCTAGTTCTGAACGTCACATGCTAATGTAAAAAGCTGTTTTTTGATATAAATATGAACTTGATTGAACAAAACATGCATGTATTGTATAACATAATGTCCTAGGTGTGTCATCTGATGAAGATCATCAAAGGTTAGTGCTGCATTTAGCTGTCTTCTGGGTTTTTGTGACATTATATGCTAGCTTGAAAAATGGGTGTCTGATTATTTCTGGCTGGGTACTCTGCTGACATAATCTAATGTTTTGCTTTCGTTGTAAAGCCTTTTTGAAATCGGACAGTGTGGTTAGATTAACGAGAGTCTTGTCTTTAAAATGCTGTAAAATAGTCATATGTTTGAGAAATTGAAGTAATAGCATTTCTAAGGTATTTGAAAATCGCGCCACTGGATTAGACTGGCTGTTGCGTAGGTGGGACGAATTCGTCCCGCCTAGCCCAGAGAGGTTAACTAGGCAAGTCAGTTAAGAACACATTCTTATTTTCAATGACAGCCTGGAACGGTGGGTTAACTGCATTGTTCAGGGGCAGAATGACAGATTTTTACCTTGTCAGCTTGGGAATGCAACCTCATGGTTAACTAGTCCAACGCTCTAACTACCTGCTTTACATTGCACTCCACGAGGAGCCTGCCTGTTACGCGAATGCAGTAAGAAGCCAAGGTAAGTTGCTAGCTAGCATTAAACTTATCTTCTAAAAAACAATCATAATCACTAGTTAACTACATATGGTTGATGATACTACTAGTTTATCTAGCCAGTCCTGCGTTGCATATAATCGATGTGGTGCGCATTCGCGAAAAAGGACCGGCTTTGCTCTGACGTGTACCTAACCATAAACATCAATGCCTTTCTTAAAATCAATACACAAGTATATATTTTTAAACCAGCATATTTAGTTAATATTGCCTGCTAACATGAATTTCTTTTAACTAGGGAAAATGTGTCACTTCTCTTGCAAACAGAGTCAGGGTATATGCAGCAGTTTGGGCCGCCTGGCTCGTTGCGAACTGTAAAGACTATTTCTTCCTAACAAAGACAGCCGACTTCGCCAAACGGGGATGATTTAACAAAAGCGCATTTGCGAAAAAAAGCACAATCGTTCCACGACTGTACCTAACCATAAACATCAATGCCTTAAAATCAATACACAGAAGTACATATTTTTAAACCTGCATATTTAGCTAAAAGAAATCCAGGTTAGCAGGCAATATTAACCAGGTGAAATTGTGTCAGTTCTCTTGCGTTCCTTGCACGCAGAATCAGGGTATATGCAACAGTTTGGGCCGCCTAGCTCGTTGCGAACTAATTTGCCCGAATTTTACGTAATTATGACATAACATTGGAGGTTGTGCAATGTAACAGGAATATTTAGACTTACGGATGTGTGTTATTATGTTATAATTAAGTCTATGATTTGATGTAGCAGTCTGACTGAGCGGTGGTAGGCACCAGCAGGCTCGTTAGCGTTCATTCAAAATAGCACTTTCGTGCATTTTGCCAGCAGCCCTTCGCATTGCGCTGTTTATGACTTCAAGCCCATCAACTCCCATCAACTCCCAAGATTAGGCTAGTTAGCCGGGTGCGCGCTAATAGCGTTTCAAACGTCACTCACTCAGACTTGGAGTAGTTGTTTCCCCTTGCTCTGCATGGGTAACGCTGCTTCGAGGGTGGCTGTTGTCGATGTGTTCCTGGTTTGAGCCCAGGTAGGAGCGAGGAGAGGGACGGAGGCTATAATGTTACACTGGCAATACTAAAGTGCCTATAAGAACATACATTAGTCAAAGGTATATGAAATACAAATCGTATAGAGAGAAATAGTCCTATAATTCCTATAATAACTACAACCTAAAACTTCTTACCTGGGAATATTGAAGACTCATGTTAAAAGGAACCACCAGCTTTCATATGTTCTCATGTTCTGAGCAAGGAACTTAAACGTTAGCTTTCTTACATGGCACATATTGCACTTTTACTTTCTTCTCCAACACTTTGTTTTTGCATTATTTAAACCAAATTGAACATGTTTCATTATTTATTTGAGGCTAAATTGATTTTATTGATGTATTATATTAAGTAAAAATAAGTGTCCATTCAGTATGGCTGTAATTGTCATTATTACAAATAAATAAATAAAAATCGACCGATTAATCGGTATCGGCTTTTTTGGTCCTCCAATAATCGGTATTGGCGTTGAAAAATCATAATCGGTCGACCTCTAATATATATTAGCCTGTGTGTGTTCATGCAACTTTCAAAATGATTCCACCAATCTTAATACCCTCAGGGTGACAAACTACCACAAAAGTGTCTTTTGAACACTCAAATATATGGGCACAGCAAAGCCTCAGAGTAGGGAATTAGAGCGACTACCATACTCCTTGGAAACAAGATCCCGGACGAGCCCCCGTTTTGTTACGTTCCCCAGCAAGAAAATCAAAAACGTTGCTCAAACAGAAAGGGGAACTAACAAAGAGTCACTGACTGTTTTAGGAGGGGTTCTGAAAGACACTCATGGGGGTGTCCACTGAAAGCAACAAAAACTGGAACCTAAAAGACACCCACTAAATTTGCACAAGAAGTGGCAAACAAAATAAAATCCACGTCAATTTAAAAACTGATAGAAAAACCAAAAAGTGGAGCGAAATGAAAAACAGGGACGATCAGATAAAGGATTGTTTTAGAACTCAAATAGGGAGCGACAACTAAAGGTGTTCACCCTCCACATCTCTCAAGACAACTGGAGCACTGGCCAGACAACTGCAGCACAGGTGAAACGCCTTCTGACTAACGAGATGACAAACCAGCACAGGTGTAAAACATACTGACTAACAAGGTGACACTAAACGGTGCGCCCAACATGTTAATGTCCAACCTTGAAATATAAATGGAAAAACCAAGGCCTGTAACTTCTACCCAGTCACACATTTATACTGACTCTACACAATCATTTACGCTGTTGCTACTTTGTTTATCATATATCCTAGCCTAGTCACCTTACCCCTCTACATATTTACCTCCATCACTCCAGTATCTTTGCACATTGTAAATATGGTATTGGAACTCACCCTGTATATAGCTTCTTATTTTCTCGTTTTCCTTATTTCCTGTGTGATTTGTTCTACCTTGTTATTTTTTGTGCTTCGCATTGATATTGATTACTGCATTTTGGGGTTTGGAGCTGGCAACAAAGGCATTTCACTGTACTTGTGCATGTGACATTAAAACTTAGATTATCCTAGATCTGTGCCTACAGTTGAGCAGACTTAAAGCCTTTGTGTGGACGGGGTGAACAGCAGAGTTAATCTGATCCTAGAACAACAGACTTACGGCCTCTGTGTGGATGGGGTGCACAGCGAACAGCAGGGCCGCAACCAGGCTGGAGGTCTTGTCCAAGAACAGACGGCAGAACCTCAGAAAAAGCACACACACCACAGAATGCAGCCCCACGTTGAGCAGGTGGTAGGATGCAGAACTCAGCTCACTGAAGAGATAGTTCAGACGGAAGGTGAGCACTGTCAGGGGCCGGTAGGATTTGTGGCTCCGCTCCTGTAATAAGACACAGATATGAGAGGGAGTTATTAGTTTCAAATGCATAAAGACTAATTGAGGATAGTTGAGACATCAATTCAAAATGATTTTAGCATTAGATACAAGTCAACCCTGCTGTCAACTAGCAATTACTTTTCACTGTAGGAATGTAGTTCTGGTACCAGGTTCTGTCAGTGTCTAAGAAGAGATTAATTGACTAATCTTGAACATAGTATAGCAATTGGTTGTTAAAACCACCTTAAGCCAACATAGGGATAGAGGATGGTAATAAGAGCTAGAGAAAGCTCACACCACTTGTGGGTGTGATATGCTGTAACAGCCTCAAACAAGAGAATGAACATCTTGTTCCTAAATACAAATTCTTCAGGTTTGTGTACCAACACTACGGGTACCACATGGCGGCAATGTGGCACACCTGTGCTACCTAGGGAATAACTGTCAGGAAAATAGGGCTGTTGTGAATATAGGTGATTTTGTAGGAACTTCAAGTTCAACTACTCTGACAATTGTTATGATACAAAAAATCATAATCAGCAATATTGACAGCCATTGAATAATTGACCATAAAATGTATTTGAAATTCTCAGCTCAAATTCAACTAATCCCTATTCACCTGTTCATACGCATTTTTTGCATGGGGAGCATAAAAAGTATGACATGGTGCATGCAGAAGAGAACGGACTGCCCCCTCTGAAGCCACAGAAGCTCAAGGCCGACTGTGGTACTGCAGGCATTGTTAGCAGAAAACAGAATAGGCCACTAAAGTGAAAAGAAAAATGTCAATCTTCGTGTAAATAAAAAACATTTGCAAAGACAATCATGGTACCAATAATTGGGTCAAATACACCAGATGTCCTTAAAATGATTTTAAAATCACACCTAGAAGTAGTTAAGGATAATTTAGTTGCTAACGGCAGCCTGCCGTAACCAGGTCGGCCTTAAATTGCGCTACTCAATGAGGGTGAAGAACAGCGCAAGACAGCAATGTTACTTCCTGTAATATCTCAAACTGCACATGCTATATGTCTCCATGAGACACCATCTTAACCGACTTCATTTAGCGTCAAAGCACTACTGAGTCAAAATACAGTACAGTATGAAGATGGGCAGAAACTGCTTCTCCAATAGAAATCCCCGATCAAGCTTGTAGGTGATGCCACAACATTGTCCAGCTAAGCTCATGCGCAGAAACCAATGATGTACATAAACCCTAGATTACTGGCACCCCAATGGTGGAACAAGCTCCCTCACGACGCCAGGACAGCGGAGTCAATCACCACCTTCCGGAGACACCTGAAACCCCACCTCTTTAAGGAATACCTAGGATAGGATAAAGTAATCCTTCTAACCCCCCCCCCCCCCCTTAAAAGATTTAGATGCACTATTGTAAAGTGGTTGTTCCACTGGATATCATAAGGTGAATGCACCAATTTGTAAGTCGCTCTGGATAAGAGCGTCTGCTAAATGACTTAAATGTAAATGTAAATGTAATTACTGACGCTATGTATTTGAAGCCACCAGACGGCCAAATTGGCAATCTCCAGTAGGAGAAGTCTTCCCTAGGAATTAATGGAAGTGTACAGCATTTCAAATAAATGTTTCAAGGACAGAATTACATGAATTTAAGTATTTTTCTGTTGTAGTGTAACATTAGTAATCACAAAAAAAACATATACACACACAGTTGAAGTCGGAAGTTTACATACACTTAGGTTGGAGACATAAAAACTTGTTTCACACATTTCTTGTTAACAAACTATAGTTTTGGCAAGTCGGTTAGGACATCACTTCGTGCATGACAAGTAATTCTTCCAACAATTGTTAACAGACAGATTATTTCACTTAATCACAATTCCAGTGTGTCAGAACTTTACATACACTAAGTTGACTGTGCCTTTAAACAGCTTGGAAAATTCCCAAAAATTATGTCATTGCTTCTGATAGGCTAATTGACATCATTTCAGTTAATTGGAGGTGTACCTGTGGATGTATACTGCTAAAAAAAATAAAGGGAACACTTAAACACAATGTAACGCCAAGTCAATCACACTTCTGTGAAATCAAACTGTCCACTTAGGAAGCAACACTGATTGACAATAAATTTCACATGCTGTTGTGCAAATGGAATAGACAACAGGTGGAAATTATAGGCAATAAGTAAGACACCCCCAATAAAGGAGTGGTTCAGCAGGTGGTGACCACAGACCACTTCTCAGTTCCTATGCTTCCTGGCTGATGTTTTGGTCACTTTTGAATGCTGGCGGTGCTTTCACTCTAGTGGTAGCATGAGACGGAGTCTACAACCCACACAAGTGGCTCAGGTAGTGCAGCTCATCCAGGATGGCACATCAATGCGAGCTGTGGCAAGAAGGTTTGCTGTGTCTGTCAGCGTAGTGTCCAGAGCATGGAGGCGCTACCAGGAGACAGGCCAGTACATCAGGAGACGTGGAGGAGGCCGTAGGAGGGCAACAACGCAGCAGCAGGACCGCTACCTCCGCCTTTGTGCAAGGAGGAGCACTGCCAGAGTCCTGCAAAATGACCTCCAGCAGGCCACAAATGTGCATGTGTCTGCTCAAACGGTCAAAAACTGACTCCATGAGGGTGGTATGAGGGCCGACGTCCACAGGTGGGGGTTGTGCTTACAACCCAACACCGTGCAGGTTGTTTGGCATTTGCCAGAGAACACCAAGATTGGCAAATTCGCCACTGGCGCCCTGTGCTCTTCACAGATGAAAGCAGGTTCACACTGAGCACATGTGACAGACGTGACAGAGTCTGGAGACGCCGTGGAGAACGTTCTGCTGCCTGCAACATCCTCCAGCATGACCGGTTTGGTGGTGGGTCAGTCATGGTGTGGGGTGGCATTTCTTTGGGGGGGCCGCACAGCCCTCCATGTGCTCGCCAGAGGTAGCCTGACTGCCATTAGGTACCGAGATGAGATCCTCAGACCCCTTGTGAGACCATATGCTGGTGCGGTTGGCCCTGGGTTCCTCCTAATGCAAGACAATGCTAGACCTCATGTGGCTGGAGTGTGTCAGCAGTTCCTGCAATAGGAAGGCATTGATGCTATGGACTGGCCGCCCGTTCCCCAGACCTGAATCCAATTGAGCACATCTGGGACATCATGTCTCGCTCAATCCACCAACGCCACACCACAGACTGTCCAGGAGTTGGCGGATGCTTTAGTCCAGGTCTGGGAAGAGATCTCTCAGGAGACCATCCGGTTCAAATCAATCCCTGAACAACAGCAAAGGACCTTGTGAAGATGCTAGAGGAAACAGGTACAAAAGTATCTATATACACAGTAAAACAAGTCCTATATCAACATAACCTGAAAGGCCGCTCAGCAAGGAAGAAGCCACTGCTCCAAAACCGCCATAAAAAAGCCAGACTACGTTTTACAACTGCACATGGGGACAAAGATCGTACTTTTTGGAAGAATATCCTCTGGTCTGATGAAACAAAAATAGAACCGTTTGGCCATAATGACCATTGTTATGTTTGGAGTAAAAAGGGGGAAGCTTGCAAGCCGAAGAACACCATCCCAACCGTGAAGCACGGGGGTGTGGCAGCATCATGTTGTGGGGGTGCTTTGCTGCAGGAGGGACTGGTGCACTTCACAAAATAGATGGCACCATGAGGCAGGAAAATGATGTGGCTATATTGAAGCCAAAATCAAGACATCAGTCAGAAGGTTAAAGCTTGGTTGCAAATGGGTCTTCCAAATGGACATTGACCCCAAGCATACTTCCAAAGTTGTGGCAAAATGGCTTAAGGACAACAAAGTCAAGGTATTGGAGTGACCATCACAAAGCCCTGAACTAAATTCTATAGAAAATCTGTGGGCAGAACTGAAAAAGCATGTGCGAGCAAGGAGGCCTACAAACCGGACTCAGTTACACCAGCTCTGTCAGGAGGAAGTGGCCAAAATTCACCAAACTTATTGTGGGAAGCTTGTGCAAGGCTCCCCGAAACATTTGACCAAAGTTAAACAATTTAAAGGCAAAGCTACCAAATACTATTTGAGTGTATGTAAACTTCTGACCCACTGGGAATGTGATGAAAGAAATAAAAGCTGAAATACAGTGCTTTGAAAAAGTATTTTCCCCCTTTCTGATTTCTTATTTTTTGCACATTTGTCACACTTAAAATGTTTCAGATCAAACAAATTGTAATATTACACAAAGATAACCCAAGTAAACACAAAATGCAGTTAAGTGATCATTTTATTTATTAAGGGAAAAAAGCTATCCGAACCTTCATGGCCCTATGTGACAAAGTAATTGCCCCCCTTTGTTAAATCATGAATTTACTGTGGTTAATCACATTTTTTGTAAAGCTGCCAGACCTGATGAATCAAGAAATCAATTAAATAGAACCCATCTGACCAAGTGAAGCAGGTCAAAAGATCTCTAAAAGCAAGACATCATGCCGCAATCCAAAGAAATTCAGGAACAGATGAGAAACAAAGTAATTGACAGCAAATTTGCCAGTTCTTGCTGTCTCCACCAAGGCACCTGCAAGTTCCCGGACATTTCTGGGGAAAATGGCCCTAGCCCTCACCATCCGATCCAACAGGTCCCAGACGTGCTCAATGGGATTGAGATCCTGGCTCTTCGCTGTCCATGGCAGAACACTGACATTCCTGTCTTGCAGGAAATCACGCACAGAATGAGCAGTATGGCTGGTGGCACTGTCATGCTGGAGGGTCATGTCAGGATGAGCCTGCAGGAAGGGTACCGCATGAGGGAGGAGGATGTCTTCCCTGTAACGCACAGCGTTGAGATTGCCAGCAATGACAACAAGCTCAGTCCGATGATGCTGTGACACACCGCCCCAGACCATGACGGACCCTCTCCACCTCCAAATCGAACCCGCTCCACAGTACAGGCCTCTGTATAACGCTCATTCCTTCGACGATAAACACAAATCTGACCATATTATGGCAAGAACACCTCAAATAAGCCAAGCAAAATGACAGTCCATTACTTTAAGAGATGGTCAGTCAACGCAGAAAATTTCAAGAACTTCTTAAGTTTCTTCAAGTGCAGTCGCAAAAACCATCAAGCTCTATGATGAAACTGGCTCTCATGAGGACCGCCACAGGAATGGAAGACCCAGAGTTACCTCTGATGCAGAGGATAAGTTCATTAGAGTTAACAGCCTCAGAAATTGCAGCCCAAATAAATGCTTCAGAGTTCAAAGAACCGACACATCTCAACTAGAGGTCAACCGATTAATCGGAATGGCCGATTAATTAGGGCCGATTTCAAGTTCTCATAACAATCGGTAATCGGTATTTTTGGCCACCGATTTGCTGATTTTTTTATTTTTATTATTTTTTGAACACCTTTATTTAACTAGGCAAGTCAGATTAAGAACACATTCTTATTTACAATGACGGCCTAGAAACGGGGGTTAACTGCCTTGTTCAGGGGGGATTCGTTTTTGCAACCTTCGGTTACCAGTCCAACGCTCTAACCACCTGCCATACATTGCACTCCACAAGGATTAACAGGCTGACTACCTGTTACGCGAGGGCAGCAAGAAGCAAAGGCAAGTTGCTACCTAGCATTAGACTTATAAAAAACTATCAATCTTAACATAATCACTAGTTAACTACACATGGTTGATGATATTACTAGTTATTCTAACATGTCCTGCGTTGCTTATAATCGATGCGGTGCCTGTTAATTTTCATTGAATCACAGCCTACTTCGACAAACAGGTGTTGATTTAACAAGCGCAAGTACTGTCGTTGCACCAATGTACCTAACCATAAACATCAATGCCTAACAGGAATATTTAGACTTAGCCACCCGTTAGATAAAATACGGAACGGCTCCGTATGTCACTGAAAGAAAAAACATTTTTCTTCGAGATGATAGTTTCCGGATTCGACCATACTAATGACCTAAGGCTCGTATTTCTGTGTGTTTATTATATTATAATTAAGTCTATGATTTGATGGAGCAGTCTGACTGAGCGGTGTTAGGCAGCAGCAGGCTCGTAAGCATTCATTAAACAGCCCTTCGCTGTGCTTCAAGCATTGTGCTGTTTATGACTTCAACCTGGGTGGGTATAATTTGTGGAACGTTCCAACAGGAATCTATTCCAAAAACTTAGTAAATAACAAGGTTTCCAAAAAACAATGCATACCGGGTAGGGAGTGGTCTATTTCATTGCATTTTTCACTCATCACGTTTATTCCGAAAAATGTCTGTCCTCACATGTTTGTTTGCCTATGGACAAACATTAAGAATAAGCAACGTGGTGAGTTGATGCCTATTCGGCAGCTAGTTAGCTAGGTTTGTATGCGTTGCTACTTTGTATGCATTGTTGGTTGGCAACCTTTTACTTTACGTTTTTTGGAACAGATTCCAGTTGGAACGTTCCACAAATTATACCCACCCCTTCAAGCCTATCAACTCCCAAGATTAGGCTGGTGTAACCGATGTGAAATGGCTAGCTAGTTAGCCGGGTGCACGCTAATAGGGTTTCAAACGTCACTCGCTCTGAGACTTGGAGTAGTTGTTTCCCTTCCTCTGCATGGGTAACGCTGCTTCGAGGGTGGCTGTTGTCGATGTGTTCCTGGTTTTAGTCCAGGTAGGAGCGAGGAGAGGGACGGAGGCTATAATGTTACACTGGCAATACTGCTTATAAGAACATCCAATAGTCAAAGGTATATGAAATACAAATCATATAGAGAGAAGTAGTCCTATAATTCCTATAATAACTACAACCTAAAACTTTTACCTGGGAATATTGAAGACTCATGTTAAAAGGAACCACTAGCTTTCATATGTTCCCATGTTCTGAGCAAGGAACTTAAACATTAGCTTTCTTACATGGCACATATTGCACTTTTACTTTCTTCTCCAACACTTTGTTTTGCATTATTTAAACCAAATTGAACATGTTTCATTATTTATTTCAGGCTAAATTGATTTTATTGATGTATTATATTAAGTTAAAATAAGTGTTCATTCAGTATTGTTGTAATTGTCATTATTACAAAGAAGCTAAAAAATTAAAAATAATAATAATACATTAAAAAAAAAAAAACGGCCGATTAATCGGTATCGGCCTTTCTGGTCCTCCAATAATCAGTATCGGCGTTGAAAAAAATCATAATCGGTCGACCTCTAATCTCAACATCAACTGTTCAGAGGAGACTGCGTGAATAGGCCTTCATAGTTGAATTGCTGCAAAGAAACCACTACTAAAGGACACCAATAAAAAGAAGAGACTTGCTTGGGCCAAGAAACACGAGAAATGGACATTAGACCGGTGGACATCTGTCCTTTGGACTGATGAGTAAAAATGTGAGGTTTTTGATTCCAACTGCCGTGTCTTTGTGAGACGCAGAGCAGGTGAACGGATGATCTCCGCATGTGTTGTTCCCACTGTGAAGCACGGCAGGGGTGTGATGGTGCTTTGCTGGTAATATTGTAAGTGATATATTTAGAATTCACACTTAACCAGCATCGCTTACCACAGCATTCTGCAGCAATACGCCGTCCCATCAGGTTGGCGCTTAATGGGACTATCATTTATTTTTCAACAGGTCAATGACCCAACACACCTCCAGGCTGTGTAAGGGCCATTTGACCAAGACGGAGAGTGACAAAGTGCTGCATCAGATGGCCTGGCCTCCACAATCACCCAACCTCAAACCAATTGAAATGATTTGGGATGAGTTGGACCGTAGAGTGAAGGAAAAGCAGCCAACAAGTGCTCAGCATATGTGGGAACTCCTTCAAGACCATTGGAAAAGCATTCCAGGTGAAGCTGGTTAAGAGAATGCCAAGAGTGTGCAAAAGCTGTCATCTAGGCAAAGGGTGGCTTCTTTGAAGAATCTCACATTTATTTTGATTTGTTTAACAACTTTTAGTTACTACATGATTTCATGTGTGATTTCATAGTTTTGATGTCTTCACTATTATTCTACAACGTAGAAAATAGAAAAAAATAAAGAAAAACCCTTGAATAAGTCCAGTCACAAGTCCAACACCATCATTAAGCTGGCCGATATCACAACAGTGGCAGGCCTGATCACAGACAACGATGAGACAGCCTATAGGGAGGAGGTCAGAGACCTGGCCGTCTGGTGCCAGGACAACCACCTCTCCCTCAACGTGATCAAGACAAACAGGATGATTGTGGACTGCAGGAAAAGAAGGACCAAGCAAGCCCCCATTCTCATCGACAAGGCTGTAGTGGAGCAGGTTGAGAGCTTCAAGTTCCTTGGTGTCCACACCAACAAACTATCATGGTCAAAACACACCAAGACAGTCCTGAAGAGGGCAGGACAAAGCCTATTCCCCCCCCCTGGCTACCCCAACCCCGGCCAACAGCTCCGCACCCCCGCAGCTACTTGCCCGAGCCTCCCCAGCTTCTCCTTCACCAAATCCAGATAGCAGATGTTCTGAAAGAGCTGCAAAACCTAGACCCGTACAAATAAGCTGGGCTAGACAAACTGGACCCTTTCTAAAACTATCCGCCACCATTGTTGCAACCCCTATTACCAGTCTGTTCAACCTCTTTCGTATCGTCCGAGATCCCTAAAGATTGGAAAGCTGCTGCGGTCATCCCCCTCCTCAAAGGGGGTGACACTCTAGACCCAAACTGTTATAGACCTATATCCATCCTGCCCTGCCTTTCTAAAGTCTTCGAAAGCCAAGTTAATAAACAGATCACTGACCATTTCGAATCCCACCGTACCTTCCCCGCTGTGCAATCTGGTTTCCGAGCTGGTCACCAGTGCACCTCAACCACGCTCAAGGTACTAAACGATATAACCACCATCGATAAAAGACAGTACTGTGCAGCCGTCTTCATCGACCTGGCCAAGGCTTTCAACTCTGTCAATCACCACATTCTTATCGGCAGACTCAACAGCCTTGGTTTCTCAAATGACTGCCTCGCCTGGTTCACCAACTACTTCTCAGACAGAGTTCAGTGTGTCAAATCGGAGGGCCTGTTGTCCAGACCTCTGGCAGTCTCTATGGGGGTACCACAGGGTTCAATTCTTGGGCCGACTCTTTTCTCTGTATATATCAACGATGTTGCTCTTGCTGCGGGTGATTCCCTGATCCACCTCTAGGCAAACGACACCATTCTGTATACATCTGGCCCTTCTTTGGACACTGTGTTAACTAACCTCCAAACGAGCTTCAATGCCATACAACACTCCTTCCGTGGCCTCCAACTGCTCTTAAAACGCTAGTAAAACCAAATGCACCCTTTTCAACCGTTCGCTGCCCGCACCCGCCCGCCCAACTAGCATCACTACTCTGGACGGTTCTGACCTAGATTATGTGGACAAATACAAATACCTAGGTGTCTGGCTAGACTGTAAACTCTCTTTCCAGACTCACACATCTCCAATCAAAAATCAAATCTAGAATGAGCTTTCTATTTCGCAAAACAAAACCTCCTTCACTCATGCCGCCAAACTTACCCTAGTAAAACTGACTATCCTACCGATCCTCGACATCGGCGAAGTCATCTACAAAATAGATTCCAATACTCTACTCAGCAAACTGGATGCATTCTATCACAGTGCCATCCGTTTTGTTACCAATGCCCCTTATACCACCCACCACCGCGACCTGTATGATCTAGTCGGCTGGCCCTCACTACATATTCGTCGCCAGACCCACTGGCTCCAGGTCATCTATAAGTCTATGCTAAGTAAAGCTCCGCCTTACCTCAGCTCACGATAGCAACACCCACCCGTAACACACGCTCCAGCAGGTATATCTCACTGGTCATCCCCAAAGCCAGCACCTCCTTTGCCGCCTTTCCATCCAGTTCTCTGCTGCCAGTGACTGAAATGAATTGCAAAAATCCCTAAAGCTGGAGACTTACATTTCCCTCACTAACTTTAAACATCAGCTATCTGAGCAGCTAACTGATCGCTGCAGCTGTACATAGTCCATCTGTAAATAGCCCACCCAATCTACCTACCTCATCCCCATATTGTTTTATTTACTTTTCTGCTCTTTTGCACACCAGTATCACTACTTGCACATCATCATCATCTGCTCATCTATCACTCGTGTTAATCTGCTAAATTGTAATTACTTCGCTACTATGGCCTATTTATTGCCTTACCTCCTCACGCCATTTGCACACACTGTATGTAGACGTTCATTTTTTCTATTGTGTTATTGACTGTACGCTTGTTTAACCCATGTTTAACTCTGTGTCGCACGGCTTTGCTTTATCTAGGCCAGGTTGCAGTTGTAAATGACAACTTGTTCTCAACTAGCTTACCTGGTTAAATAAAGGTGAAATATATATTTTTGTTTTAAGTCAGGAGACTAAAAAGATTTGGCATGGATCCTCAAATAATTAAACAGCTGCACCATCGAGAGCATCCTGACTGGTTGCATCACTTTCTGGTATGGCAACTGCTTGGCCTGTGACCGCAAGGCATTACAGAGTGCATACGGTCATTCACATCACTGGGGCCAAGCTTCCTGCCATCCAGGACCTCCATACCAGGCGGTGTCACAGGAAGGACCTAAAAATTGTGAAAGACTCCAGCCACCCTAGTCAAGGACTGTTCTCTCTGCTACCGCACGGCAAGCGGTACCAGAGCGCCAAGTCTAGCTCCAAAAGGATTCTAAACAGCTTTAACCCCAAGCCATAAGACTCCTGAACATCTAATCAAAAGGCCACCCGGACTATTTACATTGCCCCCACCCCCCCTCCCTCTTTTACACTGTTGCTACTCTGTTATTATCTATGCATAGTCACTTTAACTCAACATGTACACATTACCTCGACTAACTGGTGCCCCCACACATTGACTCTGGACCAGTACCCCCTGTATATACTGCTGCTCTTTAATTATAAAAAAAAATAAAAAATCTTAAAACTGCATTGTTGGTTAAAGGCTTGTGAGTAAGCATTTCACTGTAAGGTCTACACCGGTTGTATTTCGCGCATGTGACGAACAAAACTTGATTTGAGTAGGTGTTCTAAAAAAACTTTTGACCGGTAGAGAGAGTGAGTGAGTGAGTTAACATGCACTACAGTTCAAAACTTTGGGGTCACTTAGAAATGTCATGTTTTTTTTAACAAATGCAAAAAATAATTGTCCATTAAAATAACTAAATGTATCAGAAATACAGCGTAGACATTGTTAATGTTGTAAATGACTATTGTAGCTGGAAACAGCAGATTTTTTTATCGAATATCTACATAGGCGTACAGATTCCCATTATCAGCAACCATCACTCCTCTGTTCCAATGGCACATTGTGTTAGCTCATCCAAGTTTATAATTTTAAAAGACTAACTGATCATTAGAAAATCCTTTTGCAATTACATTAGCACAGCTGAAAACTGTTGTCCTGATTAAAGCAGCATTAAAACTGGCATTCTTTAGACTAGTTGAGTATCTGGAGCATCACCATTTGTGGGTTTGCTTACAGGCTCAAAATGGCCAGAAACAAAGACCTTCCCTCTGAAACTTCTCAGTCCATTCTTGTTCTGAGAAATGATGGCTATTCCATGCAGGAAATTGCCAAGAAACTGAAGATTTTGTACAACGCTGTGTACTACTCCGTTAACAGAACAGCACAAACTCGCTTTAACTATTTTGCCACAACTTCGGAAGTATGTTTGGGGTTTAACTTCCTGACTGATGTCTTGAGATGATGCTTCAATATATCCACATAATTTACCTACCTCATGATGCCATCTATTTTGTGAAGAGCACCAGTCCCTCCTGCAGCAAAGCACCCCCACAACATGATGCTGCCACCCCCGTGCTTCACGGTTGGGATGGTGTTCTTCGGCTTGCAAGCCTCCCCCTTTTTCCTCCAAAAATAACAATGCTCATTATGGCCAAACAGTCCTATTTTTGTTTCATCAGACCAGTGGACATTTCTCCAAAAAGTACAATCTTTGTCCCCATGTGCAGTTACAAACCACAGACTGGCTTTTTCATGGCGGTTTTGGAGCAGTGGCTTCTTCCTTGCTGAGCAGCCTTTCAGGTTATGTTGATATAGGACTCGTTTTACTGTGGATATAGATACTTTTGTACCCGTTTCCTCGAGCATCTTCACAAGGTCCTTTGCTGTTGTTCTGGGATTGATTTGCACTTTTCGCACCAAAGTACGTTCATCTCTAGGAGACAGAATGCGTCTCCTTCCTGAGTGATATGACGGCTGCGTGGTCCCATGGTGTTTATACTTGCGTACTATTGTTTGTACAGATGAACGTGGTACCTTCAGGCGTTTGGAAATTGCTCCCAAGGATGAAACAGACTTGTGGAGGTTTACAATTTATTTTCTGAGGTCTTGGCTGACTTCTTTTGATTTTCCCATGATGTCAAGCAAAGAGGCACTGAGTTTGAAGGTAGGCCTTGAAATACATCCACAGGTACACCTCCAATTGACTCAAATTATGTCAATTAGCCTATCAGAAGCTTCTAAAGCAATGACATAATTTTCGGGAATCTTCCAAACTGTTTAAAGGCACAGTCAACTTAGTGCATGTAAACTTCTGACCCACTGGAATTGTGATAGTGAATTACAAGTTAAATAATCTGTCTGTAAACAAGTGTTGGAAAAATTACTTGTGTCATGCAACCGACTTGCCAAAACTATAGTTTGTTAACAAGACATTTGGGAAGTGGTTGAAAAACGAGTTTTAATGACTCCAACCTAAGTGTATGTAAACTTAAGACTTCAACTGTATATATATACACACACACACACACACTTAAAAAAAAAAATCATAGATAGAAACACATCATCGGGTCTAATGGTAATCAGTGTCACTTTCATGAGGTTGGAGTAATAACACGTTCAACTACAGTCGTGAAGAGGGCACGACAAAAAGATTTGACATGGGTCCCGAGATCCTCAAAAGATTCTACTGCTGCACCGTTGAGACCATCCTGACTGGTATGGTAACTGCTTGGCCTCCGACCGCAAGGCACTCCAGAGGGTAGTGCATACGGCCATTCAAATCACTGAGGCCAAGCTTCCTGCCATCCAGGACGTCTATACCAGGCGGTGTCAGAGCAAAGCCCTAAAAATTGTCAGACTTCAGCCACCCTAGTCAAGGACTGTTCTCTCTGCTACCGCACGACAAGCGGTACCGGAGCGCCAAGTCTAGGACCAAAATACTCCTTAACAGCTTCTACCCCCAAGCCATAAGACTGCTGAACAATTACTCAAAAATGCCACCGGACTATTTACATTGACCCCACTCCCCTTCCATTTGTTTTGTACACTGCTGCTACTGGCTGTTTATTATCTATGCAGTCAGTTCATCCCTACCTACATGTACAAATTACCTCATCTAACCTGTACCTCGCACAGTGACTCGGTTCCGGTACCCCGTTTATAGCCTCGTTATTGTTATTTTATTGTGTTACTTTTTACTTTAGTTTATTTGGTAAATATTTTATTAACTCTTCTTGAACTGCACTCTTGGTTAAGGGCTTGTAAGCATTTTACGTTAAGGTTTACACTTCTTGTATTCGGCGCATTGACAAATAAAGTTTTATTTGATTTGCTTTAAGACAGCGGCTTGAATCTAGTTTGTGCCCTTAGATTTAGAAAATAAACAGCTACGGAATAATGTTTCGCTTCTCCCATTGACGTCTCAAACCCCGGCCTCGTCTGCTTGACAAGTTTTCTCAAAAGTCTTGCGATGTTGCACCTCTGGGTGAAGAAACTCTTCACATAGTTATGAATGGTGTCACATAGTCGATGGCTTTGTCAATTCATATATACAGTCATTGGTTGCATGACATGTCATGGGTAATCTAGTGCACCAGACAGATTCAAATCACCTCAGCCATGGGCGTGCCCCAGAAGTCATTGAGGAAGAGGTTGCGGAGAGGGGTAGCAGGCCGCAGGTCCTTGTTGTCCAGGATGGCTGAGACATCATCAAACACAAAGCCACAGGACAGGCTGTTCCAGTAACACCCCACCACCAGTCCAGTCAAAAGCAATATCTCCATCCACGACACGACAGCCATTGCTGACCAACGGCTTCATTGATCACTGTGATAGAAGAAGTAAGAGCAGGACAGAAGAGATCAGACTAGAGGATTTCTTTGTTCAATATCACATTATGGTTCACACATACAATGTGTCCAGCCCAGATTTGCTAGGATGCCAATGCCACAGCCTGGTGACAAAAGACTGGCATCACAACAATGTATGCCTTCTAGTAAACTCTGATTCATGTTCCCATACAACGCAGACAGATTCGATTAATACTAACGATGACCAGGGAGATCATATTAAAACGTGAATGGCTGCAATGTAGTGTGCTAGCTCTAGTCCCTGGCATTAGTTAGCTTAGTTCCTCACTAGTTAGCAAAACTATCCATCGAGAACACAATTCGATTGGAATCATGCCGTTTCAGTCATGTTAGTTATACATGTTACATTTAACTTCAATAAACGTCAAACATTATCATGTAGCTAGACAGTAATTGCGACGAATTAGACGGAAAACAACAACTAACGTTAGCTAGCTACTGTAGGTCTTTCTACGCCTGCTAGTTCTACGTCGGTTAAACCCGGTAAAATGTTTGGATATCTAGCGTTTGACTTATCTCGTTTACAAACTACTGATAACAATTCCTTACATTTCCTAAAATGTTATGTTCAATAACAATGTTAGAATTAGTGTGAAAATACAGAAACATACGTGAATTAGAGTATTTTATCGGCCATTGACATTCTAATGTTGAATACGCTAACAACTAGGAACATAAAAACTCCCAAAAAGGCTAGCAATAAATCCCAAAACATTTCCGGGGCAAAGTTGAAGGTAAAAAGTGGCATTAATTTCTGAAACAGCCGTGACTATAATGTTGTTGTCAGACATCCAATGACACTGTAAAAAAATTAAAAATAAGGTGGAGACTAAAATGCATTTTCTATAAAACTTCAAACGTGTTTTAAAGAGGACAGAACGCGCTTTGGCTCGCTGAATAGCTTTTGCAGCAGTGATACGACGTTATCAGCCGTAAAGTAGCAGGTTGTTCGAATTGACCAGCTGAGGGCAAAGATCCCCGTTGTACGTAACGCTCGTCGTTTGATGGGACGCAGACAGGGTGGCGAGAGTGAGGAAACAGAAGAGTCATTATCTGTTCTTTTGAGTTTTGTCAATTGAGTCTTTGCTTGACAAAGTGAAGTTAGGATATATAAGTTATCCTGTACGAGCGTATGTGCCGAATACATTAAGACGCTACAGGTGTTAAGCTTATGGGCATGTGGCAGCAGTGTGTAGGCGGTAGGGTCCAAGGTGTGAGAAATGTGCAGAAGGGCATGAGACAAAGGAATGTGTAGTATTGGGGAAAGTAGTGGAATGTGTTAATTGTAGGGGTGCCCTTGGAGCTGGGGATCAGAAATGTCCCATGCGAGAGAGGCAGGTGGGGTTTCCAGGGTAGAGTAGAGCAGAAGCTGTCATATGCTGAGGCAGTGAAGAAAGTCGAGGAAGATGGGTTAAGGGGGAGGAGTGGGGACAGTAGTAGAGATATACCAGTACAGAGGGATAGGCCAAAAAGTGAAATAAGTTTCAATAAGATTGGATTTTTAGCATTTATATCAATGGTTATCAATTGTACTGCAGGGACGGATCAGAAGTCTCAGAAAATTGAGGTTGTGGTGGCAGCTGCAGAGGTATTTAGGTGTGTGAGACTTGACAGCAGAAGAGTTACAGGATTTAAAAAATATATATATTTCACCTTTATTTAACCAGGTAGGCTAGTTGAGAACAAGTTCTCATTTACAACTGCGACCTGGCCAAGATTAAGCAAAGCAGTGCGACACAAACAACAACACCGAGTTACACGTGGAATAAACAAACATACAGTCAATAACGCAATAGAAAAAAAGTCTATATACAGTGTGTGCAAATGAGGTTAGATAAGGGAGGTATGGCAATAAATAGGCCATAGTGGGTGACACGGAGTGATAGATGTGCAGAAGATGAATGTGCAAGTAGAGATACATCAAATCAAAGTTTATTTGTCACGTGCGCCGAATACAACAGGTGTAGACCTTACAGTGAAATGCTTACTTACAGGCTCTAACCAATAGTGCGAAAAAAAAGGTGTGTGTGTGTAGGTAAGTAAAGAAATAAAACGACAGTAAAAATACATTTGAAAATAAGAGTAGCAAGGCTATATACAGACACTGGTTAGGCTGATTGAGGTAGTATGTACATGTAGGTATGGTTAAAGTGACTATGCATATATGATGAACAGAGAGCAGCAGTAGCGTAAAAGGGGTTGGCGGTAGGTGGGACACAATGCAGATAGCCCAGTTAGCAAATGTGCGGGAGCACTGGTTGGTCGGGCCAATTGAGGTAGTATGTACATGGATGTATGGTTAAAGTGACTATGCATATAAGATAAACAGAGAGTAGCAGCAGCGTAAAAGAGGGTATGCGGGGGGGGGGGGGGGGGGGGGGCACACAATGCAAATAGTCTGGGTAACCATTGGTTACCTATTCAGAAGTCATGGCTTGGGGGTAAAAACTGTTGAGAAGCCTTTTTGTCCTAGACTTGGCACTCCGGTACCGCTTACCATGCGGTAGTAGAGAGAACAGTCTATGACTGGGGTGGCTGGGGTCTTTGACAATTTTTAGGGCCTTCCTCTGACACCGCCTGGTGTAGAGGTCATGGATGGCAGGCAGCTTTGCCCCAGTGATGTATTGGACCGTACGCACTACCCTCTGAAGTGCCTTGCGGTCAAAGGCCGAGCAATTGCCGTACCAGGCAGTGATGCAACCGGTCAGGATGCTCTCGATGTTGCAGCTGTATAACCTTTTGAGGATCTCAGGACCCATGCCAAATCTTTTTAGTTTCCTGAGGGGGAATAGGCTTTGTCGTGCCCTCTTCACGACTGTCTTGGTGTGTTTGGACCATTCTAGTTTGTTGTTGATGTGGAATTTGAAGTTCTCAACCTGCTCCACTACAGCCCCGTCGATGAGAATGGGGACGTGCTCGGTGCTCCTTTTCCTCTAGTCGACAATCATCTCCTTAGTCTTTGTTACATTGAGGGATAGGTTGTTATTCTGGCACCACCCGGCCAGGTCTCTGACCTCCCTATAGGCTGTCTCGTCGTTGTCGGTGATCAGGCCTACCACTGTTGTGTTGTCTGCAAATTTAATGATGGGGTGCAAAGGAGCAAAAGGAGAAGAAAAAAAAAGAATAGGGAGGAGGTAGTTGGATGGGCTATTTACAGATGGGCTATGTTCAGGCGCCGTGATCTGTGAGCTGCTCTGACAGCTAGTGCTTAAAGTTAGTGAGGGAGATATGAGTCTCCAGCTTCAGTGATGTTTGCAATTCATTCCAGTCATTGGCAGCAGAAAACTGGAAGGAAAGACAACCAAAGGAGGAATTGGCTTTGGGGGTGACCAGTGAAATATACCTGCTGGAGCGCGTGCTAAGGGTGGGTGCTGCTATGGTGACCAGTGAGCTGAGATAAGGCGGGGCTTTACCTAGCATAGACTTATAGATGTGTTAAGTGGTGATGTCCCATCCTTTCAGAGTGATGGCATGAGGTAGGAATATATACATTTAATTAGTGGAGTAGGGGGGTGTTCATGTTATATCATTTTGAAATTAGTGAGTATAGTGTGAGATGGTAGGGTATTTACTTAGTACATTTTTATTTTTCAAGTAAAGTATAAGGGAGTAGCACTCCTGTGTAGTAGGTGGCGGTAATGCAACAAATTGGATGCCAACCGCCGTTTAACCTCATTGACGAAGAAGTTGTACGAATCGATTTACGACTGTTGTCAACGGTAACTTAGCAACTGGAGCAGCCGTTGAAGATGGCTAGCTAAACTAGCAAGTGAGCTACCCAAACAGTACGTTGTAGCGGGTATATGAAAAAAGGTTAGGTAAAAGTTAATGTCTTACTGATGAAAGGAAAATAATACATATCACCATATGTTATTCATATAGATTGTTGAATGTATTTTGCGTCGCCCAATGCAATGTTAAACACATCTTGAAGCAAATAGCAGAAGCTAATGTTAGCTAGCTACATAGCCACAAATAAAATGCATTTTGCAAGGATAATAGCCATAGCTATGTTGTCCCTTTACAGCATTACCCTAACTTACATTGTGTGTCTGTCCATCTATTTGTTCCACAGTTCCTGTTAGTTAACACAATTGTCAAAATGCCTCCTCATCTTGACTGGAGAATGGTGATGGATGCTGACCCAGAACAGCTGCAGGAGAGTGGAGATGCAGAGATAATCAACCACATGTTTTTACAGGTACAGAGACGTTACTGTTCCTAGGTGTCCATGCATGCACCTCAAATGTTCTAATCTGATAGTACTGTTTCCCAAGTCTGATCAATCAAATAGTCCAATCTAGTAAGTGGTCCGCCTGTCCCTGACAAAAGCATCATACTGAATGGGAGTATGGCGATACCGTACACTGTCCTTCTCAGCACATATCAAAGCTGCAGGCTAAAGTTAAATCTAGACTTGGTTTCCTCTATCGTAATTCCTCTATCAAACCCCCCCAAAAATGGGGGGATGCATGCCAACAAAGCCACTACACAACACTAAACAATATGTTAATTGCAGTATAACGGTGACTAACGGTGACAAACGGTGCCTACATAAAGTTGTCCCAACAGCAGAGTCCCAACAGCAGTTCCAACACCTTACCACTGCTACACCTGGCTATCAGCGGAGCCTTGTCTGGCAGCGAAACAATTCATTCAGCCTCATTTACTGCCTTTTAAAAAACGTAAGGGGACGACAAGCGGATAAGAGGCAGTCCGTAATTTCGATTAAGACATTCATGAGTGAGCTAGGACAAACGTAGTCAATATATTTGTTCAGCACTTTTGAAATGTACAGCGACAAAATTCAGAACATGGGCCGTTCTTACAGTGTTCTCCTTGTACATCAAGTCAGAACCGTAGGATAAATAAAGGCGGCATATACACTACCGGTCAAAAGTTTTAGAACACCTTCTCATTTAAGGGTTTTCTTTATTTGACTATTTTCTACATTTTTTTAATAGTAATGAAGACATCAAAACCATGAAAAAACACATATGGAATCATGTACAGTCGTGGCCAAAAGTTTTGAGAATGACACAAATATTAATTTTCACAAAGTTGGCTGTTTCAGTGTCTTTAGATACTTTTGTCAGATGTTACAATGGAATACTGAAGTATAATTACAAGCATTTCATAAGTGTCAAAGGCTTGTATTATCAATTACATGAAGTTGATGCAAAGAGTCAATATTTGCAGTGTTGCCCCTTCTTTTTCAAGACCTATGCAATCCGCCCTGGCATGCTGTCAATTAACTTCTGGGCCACATCCTGACTGATGGCAGCCCATTCTTGCATAATCAATGCTTGGAGTTTGTCAGAATTTGTGGGGTTTTGTTTGTCCACCCGCCTCTTGAGGATTGACCACAAGTTCTCAATGGGATTAAGGTCTGGGGAGTTTCCTGGCCATGAACCCAAAATATCGATGTTTTGTTCCCCGAGCCTCTTAGTTATCACTTTTGCCTTATGGCAAGGTGCTCCATCATGCTGGAAAAGGAATTGATCGTCACCAAACTGTTCCTGGATGGTTGGGAGAAGTTGCTCTCGGAGGATGTGTTGGTACCATTCTTTATTCATGGCTGTGTTCTTAGGCAAAATTCTGAGTGAGCCCACTCCCTTGGCTGAGAAGCAACCCCACACATGAATGGCCTCAGGATGCTTTACTGTTGGCATGACACAGGACTGATGGTAGCGCTCACCTTGTCTTCTCCGGACAAGCTTTTTTCCGGATGCCTCAAACAAACGGAAAGGGGATTCATCAGAGAAAATGACTTTACCCCAGTCCTCAGCAGTCCAATACCTGTACATTTCGCAGAATATCAGTCTGTCCCTGATGTTTTTCCTGGAGAGAAGTGGCTTCTTTGCTGCCCTTCTTGACACCAGGCCATCCTCCAAAAGTCTTTGCCTCACTGTGCATGCAGATGCACTCACACCTGCCTGCTGCCATTCCTGAGCAAGGTCTGTACTTGTGGTGCCCCGATCTTGCAGCTGAATCAACTTTAGGAGACGGTCCTGGCGCTTGCTGGACTTTCTTGGGTGCCCTGAAGCCTTCTTCACAACAATTGAACTGCTCTCCTTGAAGTTCTTGATGATCCGATAAATGGTTGATTTAGGTGCAATCTTACTGGCTCAATATCCTTGCCTGTGAAGCCCTTTTTGTGCAAAGCAATGACGACGGTATGTGTTTCCTTGCAGGTAACCATGTTTGACAGAGGAAAAACAAGGATTCCAAGCACCACCCTCCTTTTGAAGTTTCCAGTCTGTTATTCAAACTCAATCAGTATGACAGAGTGATCTCCAGCCTTGTCCTCGTCAACACTCACACCCGTGTTAACGAGAGAATCACTGACATGATGTCAGCTGGTCCTTTTGTGGCAGGGCTGAAATGCAGCGGAAATGTTTCATATTTGTGTCATTCTCAAAACTTTTGGCCACGACTGTAGTAACCAAAAAAGTGTTAAACAAATCAAAATATATTTTATATTTGAGATTCTTCAAAAAGCAACCCTTTGCCTTGATGACAGCTTTGCACAATCTTGGCATTCTCTCAACCAGCTTCATGAGGTAGTCACCTGGAGTGCATTTCAATTAACAGGTGTGCCTTAATAGTTAATTTGGGGAATTTCTTTCCTTCTTTATGTGTTTGAGCCAATCAGTTGTGTTGTGACAAGTTATGGGTGGTATACAGAATATAGCCCTATTTGGTAAAATACCAAGTCCATATTATGGCAAGAACAGCTCAAATAAGCAAAGAGAAATGACAGTCCATCATTACTTTAAGACATGAAGGTCAGTCAATATGGAAAATGTCAAGAACTTTGAAAGTTTCTTCAAGTGCAGTCCCATGAGGACCGCCACCGGAATGGAAGACCCAGAGTTACCTCTGCTGCAGAGCATAAGTTCATTAGAGTTACCAGCCTCAGAAATTGCAGCCCAAATAAATGCTTCACAGAGTTCAAGTAACAGATTATTTTTATTTTTTATTTTTTTTATTTCACCTTTATTTAACCAGATAGGCAAGTTGAGAACAAGTTCTCATTTACAATTGCGACCTGGTCAAGATAAAGCAAAGCAGTTCTACACATACAACAACACAGAGTTACACATGGAATAAAACAAACATACAGTCAATAATACAGTAGAAAAATAAGTCTATATACAATGTGAGCAAATGAGGTGAGATAAGGGAGGTAAAGGCAAAGAAAGGCCATGGTGGCAAAGTAAATACAATATAGCAGGTAAAACACTGGAATGGTAGATTTGTAGTGGAAGGAAGTGCAAAGTAGAAATATAAATAATTGGGTGCAAAGGAGCAAAATAAATAAATACAGTAGGGGAAGCGGTAGTTGTTTAGGCTAAATTATAGATGGGCTATGTACAGGTGCAGTGATCTGTGAGCTGCTCTGACAGCTGACAGATACATCTCAACATCAACTGTTCAGAGGAGACTGTGTGAATCAGGCCATTGATTTGCTGCAAAGAAAACACTACTAAAGGACACCAATAATAAGAAGAGACTTGCTTGGGCCAAGAAACATGAGCAATGGAGATTAGACCGGTGGAAATTTGTCCTTTGGTCTGGAGTCCAAATTGGAGATTTTTGGTTCCAACCGCCGTGTCTTTGTGAGACGCGGTGTGAGTGAACGGATGATCTCCACATGTGTATTTCCCACCCTGAAGCATGGAGGAGGAAGTGTGATGGTGTGGGGGGGGGTACTTTGCTGGTGATACTATCTGTGATTTTTTTATAATTCAAGGCACACTCAACCAGCATGGCTACCACAGCATACTGCAGCAATACGCCATCCCATGTGGTTTGGGCTTAATGGGACAATGACCCAACACACCCCCAGGCTGTGTAAGGGCTATTTTACCAAGACGGAGAGTGATGGAGTGCTGCATCAGATGACTTGGCCTCCACAATCCCCCAAACTCGACCCAATTGGTTTGGGATAAGTCGGACCGTAGAGTGAAGAAAAAGCAGCCAACAAGTGCTCAGCATATGTGGGAACTGCTTTAAGACTGTTGGAAAAGCATTCCAGGTGAAGCTGGTTGAGAGAATGCCAAGAGTGTGTAAAGCTGTCATCAAGGCAAAGGATGGCTATTTGAAGAATCTCAAATGTAAAATATATTTTGATTTGTTTAACACTTTTTTGGTTACTACATGATTCCATATGTGTTTTTTCATAGTTTTGATGTCTTCACTATTATTCTACAATGTAGAAAATAGTAAAAATAAAGAAAAACCCTTGAATGAGTAGGTGTTCTAAAACTTTTGACCGGTAGTGTAAGCAGACAATGAAAGGTCTTACAATATTCGATGATTACATATCACTAAAACAGGTTATCGGCTACATGTGCACCACCAAGTCAGAACAGTAGGGAAAATAGACTTACTACACAACATAAACTTAGTATTACTTTCTTATTTACAGTATACATATATCCCTGGCATATAACATAATTTATGCAGCAGCATACAATACATTTTTGGACTCACCTGTGCTCATTTGAACAGGAAGGTGGCATGGTGGTCCTTCGTGGGCAAATTTTGTCATCAAAGTTGTACAGCACTTTGATATATCAGCTGATGTAAGAAGGGCTATATAAATACAATTTGATTTGATTTGAAGTCTGGCATTCTATGGATTTATGGTGCTTTCAAGACAACTGGGAACTCTGAAAAGGGTTGAATCATGATGATGTCAGTGATCTTCAGGTCATAGCTCTAGAAAGAGGCCCGAGTTTCCAATTTACAATTCCGAGTTGGATGACTGTTCAAAACTTATTTTCCCAGTTGGAGCTTGTTTTTCCCCGAGTTCCCAGTTGTCTTGAACTCACTGAAGTCAGATTTCCCAGTTCCGAGTTTACAGTTGTTTTGAGTGCGGCAGAAATCATGCTGGATTGACAGCATGGCCAATGTTGAATGTTTATCATTTTAAGCTTGGAAAAAAGACCCTTAAACCCAGACTTGGGACCAAACACCCACTCCACTGAATAGCAGGCAAGTGATTGCAATGCTTGCAGTTAGCCACTGATTCTTTCCAAAAAAACGAATTCTTGAATTTGCGATTTCCAACTTGTTGTGTAATGTTTATTTCCAATGGCCGATGAGCACCGATACATTTGATCTATAATTACTCTTCATTATTTATCTTCATATGACAAGGATTAAAAAGGATTTGCCAGTAGATTGTCGACTTGATTCATGATGATGACTGCTAGCTAAGATTTTGAGAGTATGATGTTGACATGTCCAATCAACGCTACTGTAGATATAACGTGATTTGACGTCATTTTATCTATGGCCAATGACCTTGCGCCTTCTTGGATGGAAACTTCCAATGTAACTCTATGCCAGCACCCAAGGGGCATGATTTTTACAGCTCTACCCTTAGATTTGGCAGTGACATAGTGTCCCCATGAGTGACAGAACGCTGAGCCAATCACGGCGCAACTAGAGAACATTACCAACCCCTAAACTCTGTATTTTCTACTGGCTGCCCCACCACCACAGAAAGCACTGAGCTAGGCTGAAACACCTGCATTTTAGAGCTGCCTTACTCAAGAAAGCAAAAAAGAGACCATGTTTGTATGGAGGCTTAATTAACTCAATGATATGTGGCACGTATTGATGCAAAAATAACATGCAACAGGCAACGTGGCTCTGTCCCACCTGCCCTTAATGATGGGTCACCACTGGTCAGGAACATGCATAAAATACCAAGCAGTACTTGTTCCTGGGCCTTGACAGACTGTTATGCACAGGGTTTACTTCATTTTGCACGAAGCAGTACTGTTGTTGTGTTTCTGCCTGAGGACAATTACGCGTTATGTTTCATTGAAAAGTAATGGTGCTCTATTTCTCTACAGGTCAAACGATGGGAGCGGGAGCTGAAAGATGGAAGCACAGAGAAAATTGTTCAGCTCTTGCGAGTCGTTCAAGGCCTTCTGAAGGTGTCCCATGCTATTATTACCCAGACACATCCAGAGATGCATTACTCAAGCTCACTAAAACTGTGCTGAAATGATTTTATCCAATGTTAATATCAGTGGAATACATTACATAGTTGCTTTGAAGGAATAAGCTCTACACAGTGTGGTATAATTAATATAGAACAGTTTGATTATATTTGCTTCAGATACTTGACCTGCTTTTGTGTGGATTTACAGTATTCATCTGTTATAGTCTCAGTTTCATGTAACATACAGTTGCTGTCAAATATATTAGCAACCTTGCACTTTTCTTAAATAATTCCATATTTTTTCTAAAACAAGTTGAAATTGAAAATAACTTTTGGTCTCCACACCTTGTTATTGGATGTTCAACATTGCAGAATCCAGTTACATTTTTGTAAACTTAAGTTTACAATTTTAATTTAGGAAAACACAGTAAAATGGCATGAACAAAATTATTGGCACCCTGGAGCTAGTACTTCGTTGCACAGCCTTTGGCCAAGATAACTTCCAACAAATGCTTCTTGTAGCCATCAAAGAGCTTGCTGCACCTTTCTACTGGCAATTTGGCCCGCTATTCAGCACGGAACTGGGCTAATTCTTCAATGTATGATGGGTGCACTCCACCAACCACTGTTTCCAGCTCTCGTCATAGATTATGGATGTGATTCAGATCATGGATGTGATTCAGGTCATTGATGGCTAAGTGTTTGTCTGCAGTTATCTTGGCCAAAGGCTGTGAAACCAAGTACTAGCTCCAGGGTGCCAATAATATTGTCCATTCCATTTTGATTTATGTTTTTAAATAAAAATTGTAAACTTGTAAAATTGGTTCTGCAACGTTGAAAATCCAATAACAAGGTGTGCTGACCAACATTTTCTATATAAGGTACACCGCCCAAGCATACTAAAATTGTTATATTTTTTTGCAGTTGAAGAAAGAGGAGGTTACTATGGCATTTGAACTCATCGATAATGCCGGGACAGAACAAGCTAGATCGGGTAGGTGCATAAAGCATTGTTTTCAATCCATTTGTTGGGACGAATATTTGAAATGAATGGCCCGCAGTAGATACTACAACAGTATCTCTTTCATGTCTTACAGAAAATGAGTGGAAGGCCAAGGAGTTAAAGTGGGAACAAGAGTTAGAGGTAAGGCTTGGTGTGAATGTTGTCATTAAATTAAACTGTGAAGCATTAGGGTCCAATCAAAACGGCAGTTTCTGGAAAACAGTTTTGATTGAATTGGAGCACAGGTCATTTCAACTCATGCTCAGTTTTCTTCAATAGGACTTAGTACACCTCTCAGCCAATAGTAAAGTCCCTCACTGTCCACAAAGGAGATTGTAAGCTGTGACCATAGAATGACGGCACTTAAGGAGATTAGAGTGCTCTGCTACGCTGCAGTTTGTTGTGCTTTTCTCTGCGTTTCCTGAACAATAATTTGGCCCTGGGTCTTCTTTCACACTTTCATAGAAGCAAATGGAGACATAACCTAATCTTGTTTTTCGAGAGCCTGGTGGTAGTTTAAGTACATGAGTAAGTGTTGTAAACAGAGGGAGCCTGAGAGTTTGTTGTCTGCCTGATTTCCTGTCCAGATGGCCAAGAAGTCGGGCATTGGCGGCGGGCCAGACACTCGCTTCCTGCGGGACGAGATGCGCACACTGGAGGCCCAGTTGGATCGTAGAGAGAAGGATATCCAACAGTTGGAGAAAGAGACAAGCAAGGAGAAGAAAATCAATGAGGAAGTATGTCTTTATGTTATGAGACGTCATTAATTCCATAGTGAGCTAGTGTTAATGTGTGTCATTGTGTTCTCAATACTATACTAAGACCTTCCTACTGTGTGCAAAATGTTCAATTGATTTTATTGTATGTAGCCTATACAAAGTAATCTCCCATTGTGTTCACAGTTCCCATGCACCTAATATCTCCCATGTGTTCCCACAGTTGATGATTCGGGCAGAGGAGGCTGAGGATGAGAGCAGGAAGCTGAAAAGAGAGGTTAGTGACAACTTAGTCGTGTCTGAATTGGGGAGGCACTACCTGAACACTCATTTTTGTTTACGTTTCAAAATGTTTTGCTACGTTGTGCCCAAATGATGATAATACCCTTTTTAGTGTAAGAGCTGTTTGAAAAGACCGCCTGAAATTTCAGCCTGTTTTGGTGGAAAGGAGTTTTGGCCTGCTGTACATTTCATAATAGATCAATAAGAGAGTTCCAAACCTCTCTGCCAATAACAGCTAGCTTTCTGTTTTCCCCTCCCCACTCAGACCACTCCAAGACAGTGCTAGCAAAATTCTTGTTTGAGAAATTGCTCTTTGCCAAGAAGCTATTTTAGTTTGTTTTTGACCATTTTAATTGAAAACAATCACATTAAGGTTCTTCATTGTTACCCAGAAATAATTTCACATTGAGATAAGAATAGCTGCATTGGACATTTTTAAGGTGAAATAAGTGTTGGTCCAAGTAAAGAGAACACCAGTGAGTGTCTGTCTGCGTTTGTGTTAACTGTTCATAATATGTGTATGACAGTGTACACCAATATAAGTGTGTGTTAACTGTTAACTGTGTGTTAACTGTTCATAATACGTGTATGACAGTATACACCAATATAAGTGTGTGTTAACTGTGTGTTAACTGTTCATAATATGTGAATGACAGTATACACCAATATAAGTGTGTGTTAACTGTGTGTTAACTGTTCATAATATGTGAATGACAGTATACACCAATATAAGTGTGTGTTAACTGTGTGTTAACTGTTCATAATATGTGAATAACAGTGTACACCAATATAAGTGTGTGTTAACTGTGTGTTAACTGTTCATAATACGTGTATGATAGTATACACCAATATAAGTGTGTGTTAACTGTTAACTGTGTGTTAACTGTTCATAATACGTGAATGACAGTATACACCAATATAAGTGTGTGTTAACTGTGTGTTAACTGTTCATAATACGTGAATGACAGTCTACACCAATATAAGTGTGTGTTAACTGTGTGTTAACTGTTCATAATACGTGTATGACAGTGTACACCAATATAAGTGTGTGTTAACTGTTAACTGTGTGTTAACTGTTCATAATACGTGAATGACAGTATACACCAATATAAGTGTGTGTTAACTGTGTGTTAACTGTTCATAATACGTGAATGACAGTCTACACCAATATAAGTGTGTGTTCGCTGTTCATAATACGTGAATGACAGTGTACACCAATATAAGTGTGTGTTAACTGTTCATAATACGTGTATGACAGTATACACCAGCATAAGTGTGTGTTGTAGTATGTGGTTGGACAACTATATGATGATGCAGTAGTTAGCGTATAACCTGTGAGAGTAGATTAGGCACTGGGTCCCACTACTCCTCTCTGACTGTGTCTCCTCTCCTGCTGTGTGTGTCAGAACGAGCAGCTCCAGCAGGATGTAGACTTCTACAGGAGGGAGCTGGACCAGAAGGAGCCGGTCCAGTCCAGAGAGGAGAGTACTGAGACACAGAGGAGACTCAACTCAGCCAACAGACAGCTCTACCAGTGCATGGAGGACGTTCAGGTACTGAATATATTTATTTTATTTAACCTTTATTTAACTAGGCATGTCAGTTAAGAACAAATTCTTATTTACAATGGCGGCCTACCAAACCCTAATTCTTATTTACAATGGCGGCCTACCAAACCCTAACCCGGACAACCCTGGGCCAATTGTGCGCTGCCCTATGAGACTCCCAATCACTGCCGGTTGTGATACAGCCTGGAATCGAACCAGGGTCTGTAGTGACGCCTCTAGCACTGAGATGCAGCGTCACTCGGGAGCCCGAAACGGCCCTGATTTGGATATTTCCCTAATGCGTAACCAGGCCAGCGCAGTACAACTCGCCTTGACTTGGCTCAGTAGTGTCAAAAGGGTATTAAGGACAAGTCGTGACTTGAAAAACATAAGGACAAAATCTTCCATTGATATCAATGCATGATTTACAGTACGTTGCTTACTATACTAACCCCAGACCTGTGTCCTCATTCCTCTACCTCTAGCGTGCAGAGGAAGAGGTAGCCCACCTGAAGACACAGAACGATCAGATGCAGAAGAGCCTAGAGGAGTCAGTGAAGGAGATGGAGACAATGACAGACGAGTACAACAAGATGAAGATCGTTGTGCAGCAGACAGACTCCATCATGGACCAGCTGAGGAAGGAGAGGGACCACGCCAAGCTACAGGTAACCTAGAGGGACAAAATTACATGTTGCAATCTGGTTTTCCGGTTATACGGACAAATGTAAAGGTTGAACCTGGGAAAGTTTCAACACGGCTTTGCATAGACTTTATGAAGCATTTCTAATATTGAATCATTATTGTGAATTGACACAGTGTAAATAACATACATCCATTGGTGTTGAATAAAAACAATATACTGCTGTGTTCTTCACTTCAGGTCAGAGAGCTGACAGAGCAGATTCAGAGCCGGGCGGAGGAAGATGACCCAGTCATGGCAGCCGTGAATGCCAAGGTGGACGAATGGAAGGTGGGTGTTCTCACATTATTTACCTGGCTTGGAGAAAAGGCAGCAGGCGATACACTGATTTTATCAAGTACTGCATGCTGCTGTCTGTATGTTTTCTGAATCATTAAAGAACTTAACAGCACACAGCTAATTACAGTACCAGTCAAAAGTTTGGACACATCTACTCATTCAAGGGTTTTTCTTTATTTTGACTATTTTCTACATTGTAGAATAATAGTAAAGACATCAAAACTATGAAATAACACACATGGAATCATGTAGTAACCAAAAAAGTATTGAACAAACCAAAATATATTTTATATTTGAGATTCTTCAAAGTAGCCACCCTTTGCCTTGATGTCAGCTTTGCACACTCTTGGCATTTTCTCAACCAGCTTCATGAGGTAGTCACCTGGAATGCATTTCAATTAAAAGGTTTGCTTTGTTAAATGTTAATTTGGGGAATTTCTTTCCTTCTTAATGCATTTGAACCAATCAGTTGTGTTGTGACAATGTAGGGGTGGTATACAGCAGTGGTGTAAAGTACATAAGTAAAAATACTTTAAAGTACTACTTAAGTAGTTTTTTGGGGTATCTGTACTTTACTACACTGCTCAAAAAAATAAAGGCAACACTAAAATAACACATCCTAGATCTGAATGAAATAATCTTATTAAATACTTTTTTCTTTACATAGTTGAATGTGCTGACAACAAAATCACACAAAAATAATCAATGGAAATCCAATTTATCAACCCATGGAGGTCTGGATTTGGAGTCACACTCAAAATTAAAGTGGAAAACCACACTACAGGCTGATCCAACTTTGATGTAATGTCCTTAAAACAAGTCAAAATGAGGCTCAGTAGTGTGTGTGGCCTCCACGTGTCTGTATGACCTCCCTACAACGCCTGGGCATGCTCCTGATGAGGTGGCGGATGGTCTCCTGAGGGATCTCCTCCCAGACCTGGACTAAAGCATCCACCAACTCCTGGACAGTCTGTGGTGCAATGTGGCGTTGGTGGATGGAGCAAGACATGATGTCCCAGATGTGCTCAATTGGATTCAGGTCTGGGGAACGGGCGGGCCAGTCCATAGCATCAATGCCTTCCTCTTGCAGGAACTGCTGACACACTCCAGCCACATGAGGTCTAGTCCCACTATAGCTCAGTTGGTAGAGCATGGCGCTTACAACGCCAGGGTTGTGGGTTCGAGTCCCACGGGGGGCCAGTTTTTTTTTTTTTTAAATGTAAAAAAATGTATGCACTCTACTGTAAGTCGCTCTGGATAAGAGCGTCTGCTAAATGACTAAAATGTGAAATGTGAATGTCTAGCATTGTCTTGCATTAGGAGGAACCCAGGGCCAACCGCAGCAGCATATGGTCTCACAAGGGGTCTGAGGATCTCATCTCGGTACCTAATGGCAGTCAGGCTACCTCTGGCGAGCACATGGAGGGCTGTGCGGCCCCCCAAAGAAATGCCACCCCACACCATGACTGACCCACCGCCAAACCGGTCATGCTGGAGGATGTTGCAGGCAGCAGAACGTTCTCCACGGCGTCTCCAGACTCTGTCACATGTGCTCAGTGTAAACCTGCTTTCATCTGTGAAGAGCACAGGGTGCCAGTGGCGAATTTGCCAATCTTGGTGTTCTCTGGCAAATGCCAAATGTCCTGCACGGTGTTGGGCTGTAAGCACAACCCCCACCTGTGGACGTCGGGCCCTCATACCACCATCATGGAGTCTGTTTCTGACCGTTTGAGCAGATACATGCACATTTGTGGCCTGCTGGAGGTCATTTTGCAGGGCTCTGGCAGTGCTCCTCCTGCTCCTCCTTGCACAAAGGCGGAGGTAGCGGTCCTGCTGCTGGGTTGTTGCCCTCCTACGGCCTCCTCCACGTCTCCTGATGTACTGGCCTGTCTCCTGGTAGCACCTCCATGCTCTGGACACTACGCTGACAGACACAGCAAACCTTCTTGCCACAGCTCGCATTGATGTGCCATCCTGGATGAGCTGCACTACCTGAGCCACTTGTGTGGGTTGTAGACTCCGTCTCATGCTACCACTAGAGTGAAAGCACCGCCAGCATTCAAAAGTGACCAAAACATCAGCCACGAAGCATAGGAACTGAGAAGTGGTCTGTGGTCACCTGCTGAACCACTCCTTTATTGGGGGTGTCTTGCTAATTGCCTATAATTTCCACCTGTTGTCTATTCCATTTGCACAACAGCATGTGAAATTTATTGTCAATCAGTGTTGCTTCCTAAGTGGACAGTTTGATTTCACAGAAGTGTGATTGACTTGGAGTTACATTGTGTTGTTTAAGTGTTCCCTTTATTTTTTTGAGCAGTGTATTTATATTATTGACTACTTTTACTTCACTACATTCCTAAAGAAAATATTGTACTTTTTACTCCATACATTTTCCCTGACAACCCAAAGTACTTGTTACATTTTGAATGCTTAGCAGGACATGAAAATTGTGAAATTCATGCACTTATCAAGAGAACATGGTCATCCCTACTGCTTCACTAAACACAAATGCATATTTTGTAAATAATGTCTGAGTGTTGGCTATCCGTAAATGTTCAAAACAAGAAAATGTTGCCATCTGCTTTTCTTAATATAAGGAATTTCTAATTATTGAAACTTTTACTTCTACTTTTGATACTTAAGTATATTTTAGCAATAACATGTACTTTTGAAACTTAAGTACATTTAAAACCAAATACTTTTAGACTTTTACTCAATACTATTTTTACTGGGTGACTTTCATTTTTACTTGAGTAACATTCTATTAAGGTATATATACTTTTACTCAAGTATGACAATTGTGTACTTTTTCCACCACTGGTATACAGAAGATAGCCCTTTTTGGTAAAAGAAAACGGCCATATTATGGCGAGAACAAGCTCAAATAAGCAAAGAGAAACAACAGTCCATCATTACTTAAAGACATGAAGGTCAGTCAATCTGGAAAAGGTCAGTCAATCTGGAAAATGTCTAGAACTTTGAAAGTTTCTTCGAGTGCAGTCGCAAAAACCATAAAACACAAGGAAGACCCAGAGTTACCTCTGCTGCAGAGGATAAGTTCATTAGAGTTACCAGCCTAAGAAATTGCAGCCCAAATAAATGCTTCACAGAGTTCAAGAAACAGACACATGTCAACATCAACTGTTCAGAGGATACTGCTTGAATCAGGCTTTCATGATCGAATTGCTGCAAAGAAACCACTACTAAAGGACACCAATAAGAAGAAGAGACTTGCTTGGGCCAAGAAACACGAGCAATGGACATTAGACCGGTGGAAATCTGTCCTTTGGTCTGATGAGTCCAAATTTGCTGGTAACGTTGTCAGTGATTTATTTAGAATTCAAGGCACACTTAATCAGCATGGCTACCACAGCATTCTGCAGCAATACACCATCCCATCTGGTTTGCGCTTAGTGGGACTATCATTTTTTTTTCAACAGGACAATGACCCAACACACCTCCAGGCTGTGTAAGGGCTATTTGACAAAGAAGGAGAGTGATGGAGTGCTGCATCAGATGACCTGGCCTCCACAATCACCCGACCTCAACCCAATTGAGATGATTTGGGATGAGTTGGACCGTAGAGTGAAGGAGAAGCAGCCAACAAGTGCTCAGCATATGTGGGAACTCCTTCAAGACATTGGAAAAGCATTCCAGGTGAAGCTGGTTGAGAGAATGCCAAGAGTGTGCAAAGCTGTCATCAAGGCAAAGGATGGCTACTTTTAAGAATCTCAAATATAAAATATATTTTGATTTGTTTAAAGCTTTTTTGGTTACTACATGATTCCATATGTGTTTTTTCATAGTTTTGATGTCTTCACTATTATTCTACAATGTAGAAAATAGTAAAAATAAAGAAAAACCCTTGAATGAGTAGGTTTATCCAAACTTTTGACTGGTACTCTATGTATAGAGGAAATATTTACATTTATTCTTCACACTTCAAACATTAGTAGTCAATCAGCATAAATTAAAACATTTTAGCTGGGGGCCTGTCTTCATCAAAGCATACTGCCTGGTTAGTTGCAGCTGTGTTGTTTTATCAGTGGCCCTGGTGATCTCTGCGTTTTTCTGAGTGGCCTTGATTCTGTCTGTGATTTGTGATTTTCAGAGAGTGCTGGCTGGGAAGGATGAGGAGATCATGGAGTACCAGCAGATGATCCGCGAGCTAAGGGACAAGCTACGCTCGACCCAGATGGACACAGACAAGAGCAACATCATCGCCTTGCAGCAGGTCCGTCTCAAAGCTGAAATCCTTATCTTTTTGTAAATACATACATATAAATACATCTAAGGAACTTGGCTAGATCTGAATTTTACATTTACATTTTTGTCATTTAACAGACGCTCTTATCCAGAGCAACTTACAGTACATTTTCGAACTTCAATCGAGATAATGAATTGTTCCTGTGAGGGAACTTTTTGTGCAGTATTTGGTACATACAGTACATGCAATGAAAAATTATTTAAAAAACGGTGGCATTTTATACTATATTAGGAAATCTCTAAATCTATCAGTTCAAACAGTGTGTGTTTTGTTTATCTTCATCTTTGAAATATCTGTCTGTTAAAATATAAATATATTTCAACTGTGAAAATATTTAACTAAGTGCCAGGGGTTAAGTTTCTACTAAGATAACATATGGAATTGTTTTAAGATGGTCATACCAAGGATCATTTAACTATTTGAATTAGAATTTTAGTATCCCTATAGGTATAAAAAATATATATACAGTGCCAGTGCAAAGCTGTAATCAAGGCAAAGGGTGGCTACTTTGATTTGTTTAACACTTTTTTGGTTACTACATGATTCCATATGTGTTATTTCATAGTTTCGATGTCTTCACTATTATTCTACAATGTAGAAAATAGTAAAAATTAAGAAAAACCCTTGAATGAGTAGGTGTGTCCAAACCTTTGACTGGTACTATATATAAAAACAGTATTTGAAGAAACATTGAATTGGGCTTTTCGGCTATTAGCCCATAGAAACACATTGAATAACAGATTCATACATGGAAAAATAGATATTTAAAAATTATTTAAAAGGAAGTATGTTTGGAAGTGGCTGTCCTATAGCTGAAAGATATAAGAAGTATGTATTTATTTTTTACTGTGGAATGACCACCTTTGACGTGGAAATGCCCTATTCACTTCCAATCATTTTTCGGCCCGGTACCGGGTAACCTTCAGACGAGTGCTGTGATACTTGTGTGGGTTGTAGATAAAAACTGAGAACACCATCGTGTTCATGAGAGTCTCACCTTCCATGGAGGGGTCATATTAGTGTGAAGCTCAAACCGTTCAGACACTACAGGCAGATGTTGGTACATCGGCGGTACCGACTTCAGACGAGATACTGTATCTTTGTGTTCCATCTGTCATTTCCACTGCAGCTTCTCTTCTGTTCATTCTGTTCTTTTCTCCTGTTTTCTCCTGTCTTTACTTGCACTCCCGTCACTAACTCGTGGCCAGGTCATATATGAGCTATGTGGTGTAAGTTACTCTGTCCTCCATATTTCTTGTCTATTTTACAGACCTCTCTCTGCTTTCATTTCATTTCATTTCACAAGATCTCATGTCTTTTATTACACATTATTGTCCACAAATCACAACCTGCTGTGCTCTTCCGTGGTTGTCCTTGTACTAACGCTGGATCCAGACTAATAAAATGTTTGTGAATGTCTTCAAGGCCGTGCTAGAGAGAGACAATCAAATCAAGATGCTGACAGAGCAAGTTGAGCAGTATACGGGGGAGATGGAGAGAAATGCCCTGCTCATAGAGGAACTCAAGAAGCCCCTGAAGAAAGACAGAGGTGCGTGTCAAATTGTCTTGTTGTAAAAGCACATGGATCTGGATGCTGTTAACAAGGAATGTTGTTCTTGGTGTCAGCCAAGGCTGCTATGCACCAACATTGCTATAAGATTGAAAAGGTGTTGGTATTCTCTGGAGGTTAGTTGGCACCAACTTTACAGTATATATTTTAGCTTCAGACAATTTAGCTAAAACGTTTCTTAAAGGGAAGACATTTAGCGCGTTAGGGTTAGCATTTGTATCTCTAGTGTAGCACAGAGCCATAAACTCTGATTTAGCATTGTTAGCAATAGCTTATAGCTCAAAGTATTTCCCCAGGTCTGCCCTCAGCCATCCAGCAGAGGAAGCTGGACGAGCTAACCGCTAAGCTGCAGGCCACAGAGACAAGAGCACAGGATGCAGAACGTGTGGCCGAGCTAGCCGAGACAGACGCCAGGAACAAGGACAAAGAGCTCAGTGACGCATTAAACCACATGAGACTCTATGAGTCTGTAAGTCTGCCTAGCCTGCCCGATTTCACAAATGCTCAGTTGCTTAAGGTCCTCCAACAAGCCCAACTTCTACCCTAAGTTAAAAAAAAAACTATTTTCCCCACCCCTGTGGTTATTCTCATGACTCATGCAACAGGCTTTGTTTTTGAGATGTCTGGTCTGTCAAATCTTGTATCCTAGATTAAACAAAGTATGAAAGCCATGGCTGATCTCTCTTGGCTCTCTTTACTGTCCTGCAGGGCACTGATGGTCTGCAGGTGGCCATCGCTGAGATCAAAGAGTGTAAGAATCAGATGAGAGTGCGAGACCGTGAGGCGGAGGCTATGACCAGAGAGATCAACCAGCTAGAGATGAGAATCAACAACCTTCTGGATGAGAACGAAGATCTTAGGGAACGACTCAGTAAGTCACACACAAAACAAATGTAATTAACAAACTTCAAGTCACATTTTATTTAATGTTAATTTCACAATGTCTCAACACGTTACAGATGGACATTTAAAATAAGAACTGGAAACAACAACAAAGAAATCAAAACCAGGGAGACAGCAGACGCAAAATGAATTTCCTGTTGGAATGTGTTATATTTCATAAAGTTAATGAATGATGTCATTAGCTAGATATTTTTTCATTGTTGGATATCCTTTCATTTAATAAAAAATAACAAGCAACAAACAACAAAGACATAAAAAACAGAGCGACAGCAGACACACAATGAATTTCCTGTTGGAAGGTGTTATATTTCATAAAGTTAGTGAGTTACCTTATTAGCTAGACATTTTCATTGTTGGATATCCTTTCATTCAGTTTTTGTATTCATCCATCATCCTCTTTCATAAGGTCTGGATCCCAAAGAAGAAGTGGATCTGACAGAATTCAGAAGAACCAAATCCCTGAAACAGAGGCAGTTCCAAGCAGAGAACCAGGTTCTCACCAAAGAGGTAGATAGTGATGGGAAGGAACCTCTTGACGTCAATTTGACTGTGTCCCATTTGGTACCTTATTCCCTACATAGTGCACTAAAAGAGGTAGTGCACTATACTATGGGCACTGGTTAAAAGTAGTGTACTATATAGAGAATAGGGTGCCATTTGGAACGAAACCTTTAGCTCAGCCTGTGGCCCTGTTTCCCTCACAACCCCACTTGACTCCACAGATCGAACGACTGGAAGAGGAGAGACTTGAACTGAAGAAACAAATCAGGCGAATGGTAAAGGACAAAGGTAAATATCCGCGTCATGCTACACAACTATAGGAGGGAGATATGAGTTGGTTAGCCAGCATGCCATACAAGTACTGATAACAAGTTAGTAGTATTTCATCCCCCATTTAACTAAGTCTATCTGTATTTTTGTGCTGATAAACCCACTTTTCTCCATCATAGGGATCACAGTGACCAGCTCATTGCAAGAGGATGATGCCAAGCCCACCAGATCCATCAAACTGACACCAACACCAACCTTCAGTTCTGCAGATGAGGAGGAGATGAAACGCAAGGTTAGATGACAGAAGGAGATGTCAGAATTCTGGTCGTTTAAAAGACATTTAAAAATGGCCTTTATCAATCAGTATACGACCTAACCATGATCATCGAAGACATCACCCTGACATTTTTTTGTTGCCAGTTTTTTCCACTGTGTATGGTTTATGTAGGCTATATCCTGTCTTATATACATCCTTTCCCACGTGTTTTACAGTATGAGCATCTGAGGAGAGAACTGAACCATAAGGAGAGAGACTTGGAGCATCAGAGGACCCAGTCATCTCAGTTTAAATCCAAATGTATGTACAAACTGGCAGTATATCGTATAGTAGGAAATGTTGAAGTAGTTTTATGGCAACTCACAGCATTTCATGCTATAAGCTGTCAGAAATGCACACTATGTCTTCCTCAATACTATTTCCTAGTAAAGGACGAGGTAGTGTCAATGCATTGAGTGAGAAACGTGGATTTCCAAAGGAATCCCTGAACACGGTTGGATAAGCGCTGCTCTCTTCTCTCTGTGTCCCTTAGTGGAAGACTTGTTTAAGGAGAACAAGCAGCTGGAACAAGGCATGAAGGAGATCCTTCAGGTCATCCAGGATGCTCAACAGAAAACCCCCTCCTCACAAGCTGCTGTCTCTATCCCCAGTCTGGAGAAGCTGGTCCGTGTAAGTGTAGCCAGTAGCATCAACGCAGCTGTCCACATTTGATATGTCGTCACTCTATTGTTCTTAGAATGTCCATTCATGCCCTGAATTGAAATGGAATTGACCCCAACCCTGCTCCATCATGTTCCATGTTCCAGGCAATAGAGATGAAGAACTCTGATGGGAAGTTTGACACCAGCCACCACCTGAAGGCCCAGGTAGACCAGCTGACGGGAAGGAACGACGAAATCAGACAGGAAATGAGGGCAGCTCGGGAGGAAGCTGCCAGCGCTATGAGTCAACTGGTCAAAGCCAAAGAAAAGGTATCCAGCTGACTGGTTGTACTTACAGTACAGTATGTAGGGCAAGTTATGAGAAAGCCACAGAATTATATTTTGCTGTTGTATGAGTGTATATACATTTTTCACAAAGGGCCAAATAATGTCTGTCCATTTCTTTCTTTTGTCAACTTGTTATATATTATCTTGCCACAGGCAGACTGTTTGTCAAGACAACAATGTAATGTTGTTAATGACAGAAACAATCAGGTACCTGCAGGCCAAGAATAACTCAATGTTAAGTAGTAATGGCATCCAATCCATATGAACCTCATACCTCCTGGCACTGTAATTCCATTCCACCTCAATAGCTTAAAGCTGGACTCCTTAATTGGTGAAACTGCAACATCCATCTGCAATATTCCAATAACAAAGAGGTTACTGCAAACAACCAGCACTGTTTCTTTTCTCCTCTGACATCGTTGCATGAGTGATAGAACACTATAATAGGGGATATAATTTAAGACTAAATCTATAATAGGGGATATCATTTAAGACTAAATCTATAATAGGGGATACCATTTAAGACTAAATCTATAATAGGGGATACCATTTAAGACTAAATCTATAATAGGTGCCAAAATTAAAACTGTTTCCCTTCTATCTCTGTTGGTCAGGTGACCCATTTGGAGGCCGATATGGAGGCGCTGAGAAAGTCCAAAGGGGGCGGAGTAATCTTTAGGACCCTGAATCTCCCTGACGACATGGCCCTATCCAGCACTGAGGTTATCAGCTCTCTGAATGAGTATGCCGTTCGACTGTTACGGGTCAGTTTCTCCCAACTTCGCCCATCACTGTTAGCCTAATCGATTGCGTTTGCGATTGACAACAAAGCAGTTGGCGACTGCAATGCAGTCGATCTCAAACACGCACTATTTCTTGTATTATTCTCTGTAACTCGTCTCCCAAATGATCTGAGAGACATTTTCACATATAATGTTATTTTTTAGGAGATTAAAAACAAAGAGGAGTCAAGCCAGCAGCTGGTGGCAGCCTTGGAAGAGTACAAGGGGAAGTTTGCTGTGATTCGCCATCAGCAGGGACTCCTCTACAAGGAGCACCAAAGGTACAGTAGGGCAGTTGGTTGAGATCATCTGCAGCTAGAGGACCAAACTTACTGTACATTAAATGTATTTATAAAGCCCTTCATACATCAGCTGATGTCACAAAGTGCTGTACAGAAACCCAGCCTAAAACCCCAAACAGCAAGCAATGCAGATGTAGAAGCACGGTGTACAGCATGTACAGTATGACAGTGGTGCTGCGTATCTACCAAATCAGAACACCCCGTTATGCTTGAAAAGATCAACATGGACACCCCCATTATTGTTCAGATTATTAACCCTAACCCAGCCCCCTATTTTTAGGGCACCAGAAAAGTTAATGTGTCATTTGAACTCGGTCCTCCCTACACACCTGCATACAGCAAGACTGATACCCACAAAGCTGAATAGAACACAAAACTCTTAACTTATTTTTGTGTATTATGATGGTGTAGTGAGAAGGAGGTCTGGCAGAAGGAGAAGGAGACATTCACAGAGATGAAGAACAAGCTGGAGGAGCAGAAGCTGGTGGACACAGTAAAGATCAAAGAGTTCAACGTGAGTGACAGAGCCAAACATTGCTCAGTGGCTCACTGTATCTCTAAACTCTCTGCATTATATTCAATGTACTTTTAATCCCCACTGTGTCCAATAGCACTGGCTGGAGGCACTGCAGAAGGATCCAGAGGAGCTGCGGAGGCAGGTGGCGGAGGCGGCCCGGAGGATGACGGTTCTGCGTGTGAACGAGAAGTCTCTAACACATCGCTACACCACCCTGCTGGAGCAGGAGCAGCACCTCCGCAAGGACAACAACAAACTGAGGGATGACTTCAGCACCATGCAGGCCTCTGTCACACAGAGGATAGGATACCTGACCAGATACAAGGTACATGTGCCCTCTGAAATGTTGCCGTATTGCATACACCTATCCAGGAACAATAAAAGAAGGGTCAAGGGTAGAAGAGTTCACTTGACTGACAAACGACCAAGAAATAACTTTGAAGTTTATACTTTCAATGACTGGTATAGAGAATAATTTAACCCCCAATTCAATCGTTTTCTTCACAAGATTTGATATAGCATTTTTTGTAGGACATGACAGCATATAAGCTGGCAGCGCTGCAGAAAGCCCTGGATGACAGCGTCCCCTCATCAGAGCTGGAGCGGGCCAACAAGCAATACACAGAGCTGACAGTGAAATACAGGGACATGCTCCAGAAAGACAACCACCTGGTGCAGAGGACCACCAACCTAGAACACCTAGAGGTAGGTCTTCCTCTCCCCGTCTCCTTTCCAGGACTGGTGGAATCTCAAATGACTTCATATTAGTGCAAATGAAGAAAAGGAACTTTCGTTTAGTAGTTAACAGTGAATGTGTCAAATTAAAACTTTATTAGTGGATAATTATTGACGCTGTGGCTCCTCTTTCGTTGATTGAGTTCTCTATAGAGCTTTTTGGGGACTCAGAACCTATCTGTCTTTTTCCCTTCTACTTTTAGGGTGAGAACATGTCCCTCCGTGAGCACATCACTGCCCTCAATAAAGAGCTGGAGATTACCAAGGAGAAACTCCACACTCTGGAGCAAGCCTGGGAGCACATCAACACATTAGGTAAGCTTCACAACTGAGGATTGAAAATACGTCACTTTTAGAGTCTGTATTGTCTCTCCAAAGCCCTATAATTTCTGACAAGGGTTGCAAAATTCCCTGAACTTTCTTGAAGTTTCCGAGTTTTTCACAAATCTCATTTGGAAGATTCTTTGAATTTTCCAACCGTATTTCTGACCCTGGAGCGTTTTTCTATTCCCAGGTGGTGAGAGCAGCATGGACAAGGCAGCGAAGGCAGTGGCCAACAGTGAGATTATATCAACGTCCAGGAGGATCACCACCTTGGAGATGAAGGAGCTGAATGAGCGACAGAGGGCTGAGCATGCCCACAAGATGTACGAACACCTCAGGAACTCTCTCAGACTGGTGGAGGAGCGCAACGTGGAGCTGGAGACAAAGTTCGCCGAGGTAGGAGAGAGCTATCTACATAGTGTAGGAGTTAGGGAAGGGACAAAGCATCTATTCCGCCATAAGCAAACAGGAAAACGCTCACCCAGAGGCGGCGCTCTTAGTAGCCGGGGACTCACATCAACACCATTATCCCAGAAACCCAAGACCGACTCAATTTGCCATACAGCCCCAACAGATCCACACATGATACAATCTCTATTGCACTCCACATTGTCCTTTCCCACCTGGACAAATGGAACACCTATGTGAGAATGCTATTCAATGACTACAGCTCAGCGATCAACACCATAGTGGCCTCAAAGCTCATCAATACTTCCTGACGGGCCGCCCCCAGGTGGTAAGGGTAGGTAACAACAAATCCACCACGCTGATCCTCAACACAGGGGCCCCTCAGGGGTCCGTGCTCAGTCCCCTCCTATACTCCCTGTTCACTCATGACTGCACAGCCAGGCACGACTCAAGCACCATCTTTAAGTTTGCCAATGACACAACAGTGGTAGGCCTGATCACCGACAACGACGAGACAGCCTATAGGGAGGAGGTCAGAGACATGTAGGTGTGGTGCCAGGACAACAACCTCTCCCTCAACATGATCAAGACAAAGGAGATGATTGTGGACTACAGGAAAAAGAGGACCGAGCACGCCCCCATTCTCATTGACGGGGCTGCAGTGGAGCAGGTTGAGAGCTTCAAGTTCCTTGGTGTTCACATCACCAACAAACTAACATGGTCCAAGCACACCAAGACAGCTGTGAAGAGGGCACGACAAAACCTATTCCCCCTCAGGAGACTGTAAAGATTTGGCATGGGTCCTCAGATCCTCAAAAGGTTCTACAGCTGCACCATCGAGAGCATCCTGACTGGTTGCATTACTGCCTGGTATGACAACAGCTTGGCCTCCGACCGCAAGGCACTACAGAGGGTAGTGCGTACGGTCCAGTACGTCACTGGGGCCAAGCTTCCTGCCATCCAGGACCTCTATATCAGGCGGTGTCAGAGAAAGGCCCTAAAAATTGTCAAAGACTCCAGCCACCGTAGTCATAGACTGTTCTCTCTGTTATCGCACGGCAAGCGGTACCGGAGCGCCAAGTCTAGGTCCAATAGACTTCTAAACAGCTTCTACCCCAAGCCATAAGACTCCTGAACATCTAATCAAATGGCTACCCAGACTATTTGCATTGCCCCCCCCCCCCCCCTTTTACACCGCTGCTAATCTCTGTTGTTATCATCTATGCATAGTCACTTTAATAACTCTACCTACATGTACATATTATCTCAACTAGCCTTCCCTGTAGCTCAGTTGGTAGAGCATGGTGTTTGCAACGCCAGGGTTGTGGGTTCGATTCCCACGGGGGGCCAGCAAAAAAAATGTATGAAATTGTATGAAATGTATGCATTCACTACTGTAAGTCGCTCTGGATAAGAGCGTCTGCTAAATGACTAAAATGTAAAAAAAAAAATGTAACTGGTGCCCCTGCACATTGACTCTATACACAGGGGGGTACCGGTACAGTCTCGCTATTGTTATTTTACTGCTGCTCTTTAATTACTTGTTACTTTTATTTCTTATTCTTATCCATACTTTTTGTAACTGCATTGTTGGTTAGGGGCTCGTAAGTAAGCATTTCACTGTAAGGTCTACTACACCTGTTGTACTTGGCGCATGTGACTAATAACATTTGATTTTATTTGAAAAGACAAATCTCTGTTTCCTGTGGCAATGGACAATCATTTCAATTTCATTTGATAGTTTATTGGATAGGGACAGATGCAAACACATGGAAGCATTGAACAAATAATAATATTTTTCACTGCATATATAGTGTGTATAGATAATGGCAATTCTCAACATCTGTCCCTAGTAGAGAACATGACTGGACAAGGCCATGCAGTATCCTGGACTATGTCTTATAGTGACACAGAGCCCCTAACCTGAAGTGTTGTTGGTCCCCAGCTAACAAAGCTGTACCTGGGGGCCCAGAGAATGGAGCGGGAGCTGAGAGATGAGCTGGCCGACAGTGTCTCTAAAGACGCCAGCAACGCCGACCGCGCCAGGATCACCCAGCTGGAGAAGGCTGAGGCCGAACTCAAGGTGGAGGCCTCAATGTATGTACTAAATCCACTTATGTAATATGTGATAATTCCTCCTGTGATCTAGTTATATTTATGTGTATGTGATTCTGACTAATGAAACTGGACTAATGCCCTAGCCTAAATGCAATGTGCCCTGATCCCATCCCTGATTTAGTAAGCTTTACTACTACTGCCCAGTAAGCTTGTGTTTTATAATGGCAGTTGGTAATGGGATAAGGTGCTAACCCCATGCTGTGTATCCAGGTTGAGGGAGGTGTCTGACGTGGCAAAGATGCAGGTGTCCGCCCTGGAGGCCAGACAGCAGTCCAGAGAGAAGGAGGTTGAAGCTCTAAGGAGACAGGTCCTCGACTACCAGGTAACGCAACACAACATGGACGCTATTCAACCCTATTTAACCTTATTCATATAACTCATCCTCATTCTACTCAAGTAACTCAACCACGAGAGATGAGAAATCTTCTTATTGTCAATAGTTGATCAAGTTTAACAGTGATACCATTGCAATGAATGACTGGCTATTCATTGTGCGTACCGGTAGTTAGAATAGCTAACTACCATGATGCTCAAATTTATCTCACTACTAGCATTGTTGCTAATGCCAACTTTTCCCTCCTGTCCTGCTCTGTCTTGTTTGCCCACCCAGTCCCAGTCAGACGAGAGAGCCCTGATCGCCAAGCTCCACCAGCACATCGTAGCGCTGCAGCTCAGCGAATCAGCCGCCGTGGGGAAGCTAGAGGCCACCGCCACCCGGATCCAGCAGCTTGAGGCCTACATGCTCCGTGCTGAGCAGAAACTGGACGCCAGCGAGAAATCCCTGTACCACGCTCGCCAGGAGGGCCGGAACCGAGCCAGGCACCTCCAACAGTCCATCCAGTCTCTCCGCAGGCAGTTTGCCGGGGCTCTGCCCTTAGCCCAGCAGGAGAAGTTCTCTCAGACCATGATGCGCCTGCAGGACGATAGAGGGACCGCGCAGGAGGAGAAGAGGAGAGCTGAGGAGGAGAGGAGGAGGATGGAGGGGAAGGCCCAGGAGCTGGAGCTGAGGCTGAAAGGGTTAGAGGAGCTCATAGCGACGCTGAAAGATGTGAAAGGAGCTCAGAAGGTGGGTGGGCAAGGACCAATGATGTATATAAACCCTGGATTGCTGATGCTATGTAATGGCCAATGAAAGGCTTTGAAGCCACCAGCCGCCATATTGGTACTCCACAGAAGGAGCAGTCCTCCATAGGAATTAATGGAATTCTAAAGTATTTCAATTAAATATTTTACAGACTAAATTACATATATTTAAGTATTTATTTGTTGTAGTGGGGACAGTAATATTAGTAGTCAAAAAAAAAAAGGAATATGTTTTTATATAATAAAAATTTTCAAGTTCACATAATATAATTTAAAAGTATGCATTAAGGCATATGTAACAGAATATATTTGTCAAAAAATTATCTAGACATTAATAAATGCATTTCTATAACTTCCAAAATCTTTTTTTTACAATGGAGGACGAGTACCTAAAGGGGTCCAAAAATTCAAAATCAAATAGCTAAATAACCATGGCAACCCACCCAGACCTCTTCATAGCCCTTCACTCCAGAGCTAGTCATTTGTGTTGAATTGTAATTGCTTTATTGTTATTGTTCAGGTTTATACATTATATGACCAAAAGTATGTGGACACCTGCTCGTAGAATATCTCATTCCAAAATCATGGGCATTATTATGGAGTTGGTCCCCCCTTTGCTGCTATAACATCCTCCACTCTTCTGGGAAGGCTTTCCACCAGAACAGGGGTACTCAACTCTTACCCTACGAGGTCTGGAACCTGCTGGTTTTCTGTTCTACCTGATTATTAATTGCACACACCTGGTGTCCCAGGTCTAAATTCCTAATTAAAGGGGAACAATGAAAAAATGCAGTGGAACTGGCTTTGAGGTCCAGAGTTGCTCTAACACTAGATGTTGGAACATTGCTGTGGGGACTTGCTTCCATTTAGCCACGAGCATTAGTGAGGTCAGGCACTGATGTTGGGCGATTAAGGCCTGGCTCTCAGTCGGCATTCCAGTTCATCCCAAAGGCATTCGGTTTGGGGTCAGGGCTTTGTGCAGGCCAGTCAAGTTCTTCCACAACGATCTCGACAAACCATTTCTGTATGGACCTCGCTTTGTGCACTGAGGCATTGTCATGCTGAAACAGGAAAGGGACTTCCCCAAACCGTTGCCCCAAAGTTGAAAGCACAGAATCGTCTAGAATGTCATTGTACTCTGTAGCATTACGATTTCCCTTTACTGGAACTAAGGGGCCTAGCCAGAACCATGAACAACAGCCCCAGACCATTATTTCTCCTTCACCTAACTTTACAGTTGGTACTATGCATTGGCGCAGATAGCGTTCTCCTGGCATCTGCCAAACCCATATTCGTCCGTCAGACTGCCAGATGGTGAAGCGTTTCCACTGCTCCAGAGCCCAATGGCGGCGAGCTTTACACCACTCCAGCGGACGCTTGTCATTGAGTATGGTGATCTTAGGCTTGTGTGAGGCTGATCGGCCATGAAAACCCATTTCATGAAGCTCCCGACGAACAGGTATTGTGCTGATGTTGCTTCCAGAGGCAGTTTGGAACTCGGTAGTGAGTGTTGCAACCGAGGACAGACAATTTTTACGCTCTATGGGCTTCAGCACTTGGCTGTCCCATACTGTAAGCTTGTGTGGCCTACTACTTCGCGGCTGAGCCATTGTTACTCCTAGACGTTTCCACCTCACAATAACAGCACTTATAGTTGACCGGGGCAGCTAGCAAGAATAAATATATTTATAGTGTAAATGATCCTTGGTATCTATTGCTATCCCTCTGTCATTGTATAGCTTCTCTTCTGACTTTCCCTCCTCACCAAACTCCAGTACTGGAACTTTCCCTCCTCACCAAACTCCAGTACTGGAACTTTCCCTCCTCACCAAACTCCAGTACTGGAACTTTCCCTCCTCACCAAACTCCAGTACTGGAACTTTCCCTCCTCACCAAACTCCAGTACTGGAACTTTCCCTCCTCACCAAACTCCAGTACTGGAACTTTCCCTCCTCACCAAACTCCAGTACTGGAACTTTCCCTCCTCACCAAACTCCAGTACTGGAACTTTCCCTCCTCACCAAACTCCAGTACTGGAACTTTCCCTCCTCACCAAACTCCAGTACTGGAACTTTCCCTCCTCATGTTTTTCCTCATGTTGTCTACTCTATATGAATGTTCTCAGGTGAACGAGTGGCACAAGAAGATAGAGGAGGTCAGACTGCAGGAGCTGAGACGGGGCCGGGAGCTGGGGGTCCAGAGAGAGGAGATCAGTTACCTGAGGAGCCTGGTGGCCGAGCAGGAGAGAACCATCCGTACCCTGGAGGAAGACAGCGTACAGCAGCACACTGTGAGAAGAGAAAATACACACTTCAGACAAACACAACATTTACATTTACATTTTTTACATTTTAGTCATTTAGCAAACGCTCTTATCCAGAGCGACTTACAGTAGCGAATGCATACATTTCATACAGTTCATAATTTTTTTTGTCCGTACTGGTCCCCCGTGGGAATCGAACCCACAACCCTGGCGTTGCAAACACCATGCTCTACCAAATTGTATTTGTTATGTGCGCCGAATACAATGGGTGTAGACTTGCTTGCTCATGAGCCCTTCCAAACGATGCAGAGTTAAAAAATAATAATAAAAAGAAAAATAGTAATACAAGGAATAAAATAGATAAGAATGGAGCTATATACAGGGAGTACCAGTACCACATCAATGTGGAGCTATATACAGGGAGTACCAGTACCAGATCAATGTGGAGCTATATACAGGGAGTACCAGTACCAGATCAATGTGGAGCTATATACAGGGAGTACCAGTACCAGATCAATGTGGAGCTATATACAGGGAGTACCAGTACCAGATCAATGTGGAGCTATATACAGGGAGTACCAGTACCAGATCAATGTGGAGCTATATACAGGGAGTACCAGTACCAGATCAATGTGGAGCTAAATACAGGGAGTACCAGTACCAGATCAATGTGGAGCTATATACAGGGAGTACCAGTACCAGATCAATGTGGAGCTATATACAGGGAGTACCAGTACCAGATCAATGTGGAGCTATATACAGGGAGTACCTGTACCAGATCAATGTGAATCTATATACAGGGAGTACCAGTACCACATCAATGTGGAGCTATATACAGGGAGTACCAGTACCAGATCAATGTGGAGCTATATACAGGGAGTACCAGTACCACATCAATGTGGAGCTATATACAGGGAGTACCAGTACCAGATCAATGTGAATCTATATACAGGGAGTACCAGTACCACATCAATGTGGAGCTATATACAGGGAGTACCAGTACCAGATCAATGTGGAGCTATATACAGGGAGTACCAGTACCAGATCAGTGTGGAGCTATATACAGGGAGTACCAGTACCAGATCAATGTGGAGCTAAATACAGGGAGTACCAGTACCAGATCAATGTGGAGCTATATACAGGGAGTACCAGTACCAGATCAATGTGGAGCTATATACAGGGAGTACCAGTACCAGATCAATGTGGAGCTATATACAGGGAGTACCAGTACCAGATCAGTGTGGAGCTATATACAGGGAGTACCAGTACCAGATCAATGTGGAGCTATATACAGGGAGTACCAGTACCAGATCAATGTGGAGCTATATACAGGGAGTACCAGTACCAGATCAATGTGGAGCTATATACAGGGAGTACCAGATCAATGTGGAGCTATATACAGGGAGTAACAGTACCAGATCAATGTGGAGCTATATACAGGGAGTACCAGTACCAGATCAATGTGGAGCTATATACAGGTAGTACCAGTACCAGATCAATGTGGAGCTATATACAGGGAGTACCAGATCAATGTGGAGCTATATACAGGGAGTACCAGTACCAGATCAATGTGGAGCTATATACAGGGAGTACCAGTACCAGATCAATGTGAATCTATATACAGGGAGTACCAGTACCAGATCAATGTGGAGCTATATACAGGGAGTACCAGTACCAGATCAATGTGGAGCTATATACAGGGAGTACCAGTACCAGATCAATGTGGAGCTATATACAGGGAGTAACAGTACCAGATCAATGTGGAGCTATATACAGGGAGTACCAGTACCAGATCAATGTGCAGAGGTACGAGGTATTTGAGGTAGATATGTACGTGAAGGCAGGGTAAAGTGACTAGGCATCAGCATAGATAATAAGGTATTTGAGGTAGATATGTACATGAAGGCAGGGTAAAGTGACTAGGTGTCAGGATAGATAATAATAAGTTATTTGAGGTAGATATGTATGTGAAGGCAGGGTAAAGTGACTAGGCATCAGGATAGATAATAATAAGGTATTTGGGGTAGATATGTATGTGAAGGCAGGTTAAAGTGACTAGGCATCAGGATAGATAATAATAAGGTATTTGAGGTAGATATGTACATGAAGGCAGGGTAAAGTGACTAGGTGTCAGGATAGATAATAATAAGGTATTTGAGGTAGATATGTATGTGAAGGCAGGGTAAAGTGACTAAGCATCAGGATAGATAATAATAAGGTATTTGAGGTAGATATGTATGTGAAGGCAGGGTAAAGTGACTAGGCATCAGGATAGATAATAATAAGGTATTTGGGGTAGATATGTATGTGAAGGCAGGTTAAAGTGACTAGGCATCAGGATAGATAATAATAAGGTATTTGAGGTAGATATGTACATGAAGGCAGGGTAAAGTGACTAGGTGTCAGGATAGATAAAAATAAGGTATATGAGGGAGATATGTACATGAAGGCAGGGTAAAGTGACTAGGCATCAGGATAGATAATAATAAGGTATTTGAGGTAGATATGTAAATGAAGGCAGGGTAAAGTGACTAGGCATCAGCATAGATAATAAGGTATTTGAGGTAGATATGTATGTGAAGGCAGGGTAAAGTGACTAAGCATCAGGATAGATAATAATAAGGTATTTGAGGTAGATATGTAAATGAAGGCAGGGTAAAGTGACTAGGCATCAGGATATGATAAAAGTAAAATGAAGAACCGAATAGCAGACAGAGAGACATAAATTGAATGAACATTCACAAATGTTGGTAATTATACATGTGAGTGGAGCAATTTCATGTGTTTCAAATTTCAAATTTTAATTTGTCTTCAGTAAATTGATGAATCTGTTTACATTTGTCTTCAGTGAATTTATGAATCTGTTTACATTTGTCTTCAGTGAATTTATGAATCTGTTTACAATTTGTCATCAGTGAATTTATGAATCTGTAACGTCATCGCCCCATAACATTGGGCTTTATAGTGTAACATCATCGCCCCATGACATTGGGCTTTATAGTGTAACGTCATCGCCCCATGACATTGGGCTTTATAGTGTAACATCATCGCCCCATGACATTGGGCTTTATAGTGTAACGTCATCGCCCCATGACATTGGGCTTTATAGTGTAACATCATCGCCCCATAACATTGGGCTTTATAGTGTAACGTCATCGCCCCATGACATTGGGCTTTATAGTGTAACGTCATCGCCCCATGACATTGGGCTTTATAGTGTAACGTCATCGCCCCATGACATTGGGCTTTATAGTGTAACGTCATCGCCCCATAACATTGGGCTTTATAGTGTAACGTCATCGCCCCATGACATTGGGCTTTATAGTGTAACGTCATCGCCCCATAACATTGGGCTTTATAGTGTAACGTCATCGCCCCATGACATTGGGCTTTATAGTGTAACGTCATCGCCCCATAACATTGGGCTTTATAGTGTAACATCATCGCCCCATGACATTGGGCTTTATAGTGTAACGTCATCGCCCCATGACATTGGGCTTTATAGTGTAACATCATCGCCCCATGACATTGGGCTTTATAGTGTAACGTCATCGCCCCATGACATTGGGCTTTATAGTGTAACATCATCGCCCCATGACATTGGGCTTTATAGTGTAACGTCATCGCCCCATGACATTGGGCTTTATAGTGTAATGTATCTCCCCATGAGAGTCAGTCATAATCAGAACAAGAGGAGAACATAGAGGACTTGTTGTCTCTATTTATGTGTTTGATGCTCAGATGGTTTAGTTTTATACCCCTAAAAATACAGTGCTCCAGATGGACTCCCTAAATACTTGTACTGGTGGCTTCAGACCATGCATGTTCTCCAGATCTTGCCATGCTAGGACAATGATTGTGTCCAAAAGGGCACCCTATTCTCTATAAAGTGCACAGCTTTTGACCAGAGCCCTACATGGGCCCTGGTCAAAGTAATGTATATAGGAAATAGGATGCCATTTTGGACGCAGACAAAGTCACAATGGCATGATGACAGAGCTCTGTTTAACAGACACTCACAAAGACAGACACTCACACAGTCTGTCTCCCCCCCACCCCCAGGTTCAGGAGGAGCGTCAGATGTCGTGGGATCAGAGAGAGGTGGAATTGGAGCGCCAGCTGGATCTTTATGAGAAACAGCAGAACCTAATCATAGGCTCTGCCCAGAAGGTCCTGTCTAACACCAAACAGACACACACTGGTTGTGCCCCAAATGGTATTCTATATACTGTAGGGAATAGGGTGCCATTTGGGACATACACACTGACATTCATTTACTGTACACTAGCCTCCCCACTGTCTGCCAATAGGAATGAATTTAACGTTTTGTTTCTGGTTGCAATTAATTATAATTTTGCAAGCCGTGGATATACACTGAATATACAGAGCATTAGGAACACCTGCTCTTTCCATGACATGGACTGACCAGGGGAATCCAGGTGAAAGCTATGATCCCTTATTGATGTCACCTGTTAAATCCACTTCAGGCAGTGAAGATGAATTTATTTATATTTTTTTATTTAACCTTTGTTTAAGTAGGCAAGTCGGTTAGTAACAAATTCTTATTTACAATGACGGCCTACCCCAGCCAAACCCTAACCCAGACGACGCTGGGCCAATTGTGCGCCGCCCTATGGCTCTCCCAATCACAGCCGGTTGGGATACAGCCTGGAATCAAACCAAGGTCTGTAGTGATCTCTAGCACTGAGATGGAGTGTCTTAGACCGCTGCGCCACTCTTGAGCCCAGGTTAAAGAAGGATATTTAAGCCTTGATACAATTGAGCCATGGATTGTGTATTCACCATTCAGAAGGTGAATAGGCAAGACAAAAGCGCACCGGTTTGTGTCAAGAACTGCAACGCTGCTGAGTATTTCACATTGAACAGTTTCCCATGTGTATCAAGAATGTTCCACCACCCAAAGGACATTCAGCCGACTTAACACAATTGTGGGAAGCATTGGAGTCAACATGGGCCAGCATCCCTGTGGAACACTTTAGACTCCTTGTAGAGTCCATGCTCCTACGAATTGACGCTGTTCTCAGGGCGGGATATACCTCAATACTAGGAAGGTGTTCCTAATGTTTGGTATACTCAGTGTATGTACTTGAATGCTCAATTTCAAATTTATTTTCAATAAATAATCTAGTCACACATGATTAGGGTTGCAAAGCTACCAGTAATTGACCAAAGTTACTGAAATCTTCAGTAATTTTGGTAATTAACAGAAAATATATGGCAATCTATCGTAACTTTGGTAATTTATACATTACATTTTTTTTATTATTTTATAGTATTCATTTTTTATATCTGTGTCCATGTTATCCATGAGTTTCTAGTAGATAGACCATATGTTTCAAGAGAAAATAGCCTAATTAATGAAAAAAGTATCTAATCAACAATGACATTATTTTCAATTAACTTTGCAACTCTTCCAACTATTGCATTTTTTCACGACTGCCACCAGTTTGATGCCAAAACATTTACAGCAAATACATATTGACATAGTTTTTTTTTCTCACTTTTATTTATTTTACTAATTAAATACCAATTGTATTCACTCATTTGGTGGTTTATATTTAGGATTACTATTTAGGATTACTCATAACTCACACGGTCACAAACTGCTTGCTACCAAGTCAACCAAGGAATTGGACTCCTCCTCTCAGTTAATCCTAGTGTGTATTGTGTGTAGTTTGAGGAGGCTACCGGAGCCTTGCCAGACACAAGCCTTCCCCTGGCCCACCAGCTGGACTTTGCCCTGAGGAAAATCAAAGAGCACGTCCGCACCATCCTGGAGACCCAGGCCACCTGCAAAACTCTAGATGAGGTGATTATACTGTAGCATGTATTTGTTTGCCATATTATTACTTACCCCACAGTTGCCACACAGGAAATGCCTTAGAAGTACACACATTATGGTGGACGATCACACCACATGCCTTAGAGCACCATCCCTTGTAAAAGATTGTAAAAGGCAAGTATAAAAGTAAGTCTAAACGTGAGTCATCTATGAGGCTGTCTCTCTGCTGCTCCACTCTCCCTGAGCAGAAGCTGAAGGAGAAGGAATCTGCCCTGTGGAAGGCAGAGCAGAACATCCTCTCCAGGGACCGGGTAATCAATGAGCTGCGTCTGCGGCTCCCTGCGGCTGCAGACAGGGAGAGACTCTTGGCAGACCTGGCCAAGCACCAGGAGGACCAGAGGGAGAGCCAGCCGGCCCTCAAGGTGGCCCACCAGACCATCAACAACCTGCAGGGACGCCTGGACCAGAAGGAGGAGGTCCTTAAGAAGTACCAGAACCTACTGGCCCGGACTAGACAGGTACAGCAGGGGATAGAGAACTATAGGATTGCTAGGAAGCATCAAGCGTCCTAAGTGTATCTGCATTTGATGCACAATTTGTGGTTGATGTTCGGACTTAAACACCAAATGGCCATTTAGACATATTAGAAATTGTTAGAGAAAAAGAGGGTGCGAGAAGTTGTTTTAACTGTCTCTCCGTGTGGACACCTGCTTGTCAAACATCTCATTCCAAAATCACGGGCGTTAGTATGGAGTTGGCCCCCCATTGCTGCCATAACAGCCTCCACTCTTTTGGAAAGGCATTCCACTAGATGTTGGAACATTGCTGCAGGGGACTTGCTTCCATTCAGCCACAAGAGCATTAGTGAGGTCGGGCACTGATGTTGGGCGATTAGGCCTGACTCGCAGTCGGCGTTCCAATTCATCCCAAAGGTGTTCGATGGGGTTGAGGTCAGTGCTCTGTGCAGGCCAGTCAAGTTCTTCCACACCGATCTCGACAAGACATTTCTGTATGGACCTCGCTTTGTGCACTGGGGCATTGTCATGCTCAACAGGAAACGACCTTCCCCAAACTGTTGCCACAAAGTTGGAAGCACAGAACAGTCTAGATTGTCATTGTATGCTGTAGTGTTAAGATTTCCCTTCACTGGAACTAAGGGGCCTAGCCCGAACCATTATTCCTCCTCCCCAAAACTTTACAGTTGGCACTATGCATTGGGGCAGGTTGTGTTCTCTTGGCATCCACCAAACCCAGATTAGTCGGTCGGACTGCCTGATGGTGAAGCATGATTCATCACTCCAGAGATCGCGTTTCCACTGCTCCAGAGTCCAATGGCGGCGGCTTTACAGCACTCCAACCCGACGCTTGGCCTTGTGCATGGTGATCTTAGGCTTGTGTGCGTCTGCTCGGCCATGGAACCCCATTTCATGAAGCTCCCGATGAACAGGTCTTGTGCTGACATTGCTTCCAGGGGCAATTTGGAACTCGGTAGTGAGTGTTGCAACCGAGGACAGACGATTTTTACACGCTTCATCACTCAGCGGTCCCGTCCTGTGAGCTTGTGTGGCCTACCAACGGCTGAGCCGTTGTTGCTCTTAGACATTTCCACTTCACAATAACAGCACTTACAGTTGACCGGGGCAGCTCTGATGAACTGACTTGTTGGAAAGTTAGCATCCTATGACGGTGCCACGTTGAAAGTTATACACCTGTCAGCAACGGGTGTGACTGAAATGGCTGAATCCACAAACTTGAAAGGGTGTCCACATACTTTTGTATACTGCTCAAAAAAATAAAGGGAACACTTAAACAACACAATGTAACTCCAAGTCAATCACACTTCTGTGAAATCAAACTGTCCACTTAGGAAGCAACACTGATTGACAATACATTTCACATGCTGTTGTGCAAATGGAATAGACAACAGGTGGAAATTATAGGCAATTAGCAAGACACCCCCAATAAAGGAGTGGTTCTGCAGGTGGGGACCACAGACCACTTCTCAGTTCCTATGCTTCCTGGCTGATGTTTTGGTCACTTTTGAATGCTGGCGGTGCTTTCACTCTAGTGGTAGCATGAGATGGAGTCTACAACCCACACAAGTGGCTCAGGTAGTGCAGCTCATCCAGGATGGCACATCAATGTGAGCTGTGGCAAGAAGGTTTGCTGTGTCTGTCAGCGTAGTGTCCAGAGCATGGAGGCGCTACCAGGAGACAGGCCAGTACATCAGGAGACGTGGAGGAGGCCGACCAAGCAGCAGGACCGCTACCTCCGCCTTTGTGCAAGGAGGAGCAGGAGGAGCACTGCCAGAGCCCTGCAAAATGACCTCCAGCAGGCCACAAATGTGCATGTGTCTGCTCAAACGGTCAGAAACAGACTCCATGATGGTGGTATGAGGGCTCGACGTCCACAAGTGGGGGTTGTGCTTACAGCCCAACACCGTGCAGGACGTTTGGCATTTGCCAGAGAACACCAAGATTGGCAAATTCGCCACTGGCGCCCTGTGCTCTTCACAGATGAAAGCAGGTTCACACTGAGCACGTGACAGACGTGACAGAGTCTGGAGACGCCGTGGAGAACGTTCTGCTGCCTGCAACATCCTCCAGCATGACCGGTTTGGCGGTGGGTCAGTCATGGTGTGGGGTGGCATTTCTTTGGGGGGCCGCACAGTCCTCCATGTGCTCGCCAGAGGTAGCCTGACTGCCATTAGGTACCGAGATGAGATCCTCAGACCCCTTGTGAGACCATATGCTGTTGCGGTTGGCCCTGGGTTCCTCCTAATGCAAGACAATGCTAGACCTCATCCACCTGAAACCACCTGAATCCAATTGAGCACATCTGGGACATCATGTCTCGCTCCATCCACCAACGCCACGTTGCACCACAGACTGTCCAGGAGTTGGCGGATGCTTTAGTCCAGGTCTGGGAGGAGATCCCTCAGGAGACCATCCGCCACCTCATCAGGAGCATGCCCAGGCGTTGTGGGGAGGTCATACAGGCACGTGGAGGCCACACACACTACTGAGCCTCATTTTGACTTGTTTTAAGGACATTACATCAAAGTTGGATCAGCCTGTAGTGTGGTTTTCCACTTTAATTTTGAGTGTGACTCCAAATCCAGACCTCCATGGGTTGATAAATTGGATTTCCATTGATTATTTTTGTGTGATTTTGTTGTCAGCACATTCAACTATGTAAAGAAAAAAGTATTTAATAAGATTATTTCTTTCATTCAGATCTAGGATGTGTTGTCTAAGTGTTCCCTTGATTTTTTTGAGCAGTATATATATATATATATAATGTATCCTTATATGGCTGTGGTGTGTACTGTTGGTTCTGTTGGTTCTGACTGCTGTGGCCTCCTGTATTAACCCCAGGAGCAGGAGGATATCACCAGGAGACATGAAGAGGAGATGAGGACACTGCACCAGAAACTGGACCTGCAGACTGACACCTCCCTTGACCGCTTCAAACAGACCGCACTGGTATGTAGCCCAGCCTAGCTCTACCATGTCTCTCTCTTGGTCTGTGTTAGGGTTACAACGTTTTAGAAACTTTCTCTGGCTTTTCAGAAATTCTGGTTATAGGATTCCCATTTGGAAGGATCATTGATGTCTACCACCAATCAACATTGTTATGGACTTTTATCATGTTACTCACTATTCTTTATTTGTCCCGGTAAAAAGATCATTCCAACAATTCTGTACCTTTTGAAAAGTGTAACTTGGTCAAAATAAACATTTGATTTCACCTTATTTTAACACACTGTCATAGAAAGCACATGTTCAGCTTCATAAAGGATGTTTTCCCATCTCAAGAGGTTAAATAAAAAGACTATAGTAAGTGTTTACTAAGTGCCAAATAAAGTAACAGGGTTGACCGCTCAGTTTTTTATCACAACACACCAGAAAATGTCCAAAAAGAGTCTAACAAGCCCACCTGCTTTTACACTATGTTTTGGCTATTAGATGTTCAATGTTTCTTTTGAAAAAAACCCCTTTTTTTTTTAAGGACTGTTAAAACGAGAGTTTAGTTCATGTAACAGGGTTGGCCTTAAAATGAGGGACAGATGTAAATTATTCACTAATCACATTAAATAATAATTTTCAGAAATGACTTTGTCAAAGCAACAAAAATAACTACTAGGGCTTTACAATGGTAGTGAAACTTGGAGACATTTTGGATTAAGTGGGTTGAAATCTTCCTAGAAGTGACACAGTGTTGGATGAACAAAATGCTGAATTTTGGCACTTTAGCAAGCCGTTATTCATATAAAAAATCGGTTGTATTGAATTTTCCATGTGGCCTATATTAAAGGACACTTCATTTAATATAACAGGCTTTTAAAATTAAATATTGGTGCACAATTTCTACTTAAATATCAAAGAGATGCAAAAGGCACTCTTTTCCTGGAACGACCCAAAAATCGCTTCTGTTATTCTCCTTGTTGTCCCCAGGAGTTAATGAAGAAGCCCACCATAACGGTGCCGACCACCAAGCACCTGGTTCGCCTAGCTGAGATGGAACAGACGGTGGTGGAACAAGACCGCTCTCTGTCCTCCATGACCGACCGGCTGAAGGGCCTCATTGCAGAGCTGGACAGGCAGAGGAACCTCACAGCCATGCAGGCCAAAGAGCACGCCTCAGAGAGGGTTAAGTAAGTCACTGGCCGGCTTAAGATGCACACCAAAGATACTCAGTGCTAAGCTACATACATTGTTTACCTGATCTGTCATGTAATTGAGAATTGAGATCTGCATTTACGTTGGCCTACTGTACGTGATCAGGAATAGTGAATGTGATGGCATCCCAGGCCTAGGAAAAGGTAGAAAGAAACAGTAAATGATAAACTGTGTTTAACCAATTTGACCTGTGCCCTGTGTTTAGCTTAACCCCACTATGTGTGTTCCAGGCTGGAGGAGCGTCATGCAGCCCAGGCCAAAGCCCTGTCAGGGGAGGCTGAGGAGCAGCGTGCTCAGCTGGGTCAGATGGAGAAGGAGCTGCACTACCTCCGCACAGAGCTGGAGGCCCAGAAACAGGCCAACATCCGCTCGCCCAGCAACACCATGAAGAACCTGGTGGAGAGACTCAAAGCACAGCTCAACCAGAAAGAGAAACAACTGAAGGTGAAGACTAGGAAGATACAGTTGTGGCCAGATATATTGGCACACTTGCACTTTTCTTAAATAATTCCCTATTTCTTCTCAAATAAGTTGATGGTCATGTACTCTTATAATCTCCACCCGGCACAGCCAGAAGAGGACTGACCACCCCTCAGAGCCTGGTGCCTCTCTAGGTTTCTTCCTAGGTTCCTGCCTTTCTACGCTGGACTTTCTAGGGAGTTTTTCCTAGCCACCGTGCTTCTACATCTGCATTGCTTGCTGTTTGGGGTTTTATGCTATAAGTACTTTGTAACAACTGATGTAAAAAGGGCTTTAAAAATAAATGTGATTGAATTTGATTGATTGAAAACCTTTGGCCACCACACCTTGTTATTGGAATTTCAACATTGCAGAACCAATTTTATTTTTGTAAACTTAAGTTTAGAATTTTAATTGAGAAAATAAAGACAAATGGCATAGACAAAATTATTGGCATCTCAGAGCTAGTACTTGGTTGCAAAGCCTTTGGCCAAGATAACTGCAGACAAACACTAACCATAAATGAGCTTGTCTACTGACAATGTTGCCCACTTTTCAGCAGCAAACTGCTAAAATTATTCAATGTTTGACGGGTTCCTTCCACCAACTACTGTTTTCAGATCTCGCCATAGGTTATGGATGTGATTCAGATCTGGACTCTTTGCTAGCCGCTCCAGAACAGTCCAGCATCTCTTAACCATTCCTAGGTGGTTTTTAATGTGTGTTTGGGGCCGTTGTCCTGCTCTAAGACCCGAAACCTTCAATGGAGACCCGGTTTCAATGTTCAACCCAGTGTCCAAAAACTGGGTCTCCATTGAAGGTTATGGGTCTTCCAGCAGGACAAGAACCCCAAGCACACATAAAAAGCACTCTGGAATGGTTCAAAAAGAAATGCTGGACTGTTCTGTAGTGGCCAGTGAAGAGTCCAGATCTGAATCACATCCATAACCTATGGCGAGAGCTGGAAACAGTTGGTGGAGTGCACCCCTCAAACATTAAAGAATTAGAGCAGTTTGCTTGCTGCTTTAGAGTGGGCCAAATTGCCTGTAGAAAGGTGCAGCAAGCTCATTGATGACTACAAGAAGCATTTGTTGGAAGTTATCTTGGCCAAAGGCTGTGCAACCAAGTACTAGCTCCAAGGTGCCAATAATTTTGTCCATGCCATTTGTTAAATTAAAATTGTCCACATAAGTTTACAAAAATAAAATTGGTTCTGAAATGTTGAAATGCCAATAAGAAGGTGTGGAGACCAAAAGTGTATTTAAAAAAAATGCCAACTCATTTCAGAAGAAATAGGCAATTATTTGAGAAAAGTGCAAGGGTGCCAATATATTTGGCAACTACTGTGTTTGTTGGTCTTATGGTCTGCTCTCTATAGAACTGTACCTGTGTATCGTCAGTGTAATTACAGCATCTTGGGAGCATGAACATGACTGCCAAACATCACAATAGACTGACTAAACAGACCGTAACTATATTATGCCTCTCCCCGTCATCCTTTCCATCTCCCTTTCCCTTTTTCCCCCTTTCTCTCTCTTTCTCTCAGGCTCTGAGTAAGGCCCTGTTGGCGCTGAGGGCAGAGATGACGTCCCATGCGGAGCAGCAGATCATAGCCAACGCATCTCACAGAGAGGATAGCCTCAATGTCCAGCTGCTGGTAGACAAGCATACCAAGGACCTCAAGGTTGGTCCCCATCACTCTCTCAGTCTCATAGCATATTAGGTACTGTGCTATGAATGAACTAGCACTTACATCATTTCAAACCCTTAAAACACAATCTGCTAACACTCGTAAGTGATAGAGGGTTTATCTTTCCTGATAGGTGTTAAGATTCCCAGTCATGACACATAATCAGCATGTTATGCTGCACATGTTTTTATATCCCAATTATCAATACAGAATAACTTTTGTCAAGTGGCACAGTATATCCCTTGAATGCATACCAAGAGATGTTAATCTGGTTATTTCCATCAGGCTCGTGTGCAGGAGCTAAACGAAGAGCTCCAGGGGGCGAAGGAGGCTGTGAAGGCAGGGAGGGGGAGGGAGAACACCCTGAAGGAGGAGGTGGAGGTCCTGAACAAGGACCTCCAGAAGAGCCTGAAGACCCAGAGCAAGCTGCAGGGGGAGAAGGAAGAGAGAGACGAGGAGATCCAGGAACTCAAACAGCGAATCAAGAGGCTCAACAGCGGACTGCAGGTCAGTGACACAGTCCGACTCGTTTCTGTGTCCAATCGGCAAGCTAGGGAGTAGGAATATGCTTATTTCATTATTATTATTATGTAATCCAATTGGATGGACAATAGTTGTGTAATTTATCAATTGATTGGGGGGTGACTCTGTTAGTATGTTTGATTGATCATCTGTTTGTGTTATCAATCTATGTCATTGTTTAAATTGTGTATGTGGGAGCGTGTCTGTATGTGCGCACACGTCTGTGTTTCAAAAGTATGTTTTTTAACTGTAAATAATTATGGCTGTGTGTGCAGGGTCAATCTGAGCATGAGGGGAAGGGGCCCACAGTAGAGGCACTGCAGAAGAAGATCCGTAAGTTGGAGTCGGAGCTGGAAAGGAGAGGTGTACCAGAATCAACAACAGAAAGGAAAGGTCTTGGCCTAAAGGATGACAAGGTGAATACATACTGTTTTACCCACTTCATGTTCAGTTGAAGTCGGAAGTTTACATACACCTTAGCCAAATACATTTAAACTCAGTTTTTCACAATTCCTGACATTTAATCCAAGTAAAAATTCCCTGTCTTAGGTCAGTTAGGATCACCACTTTATTTTAAGAATGTGAAATGTCAGAATAATAGTAGAGAGAAAGATTTATTTCATCTGTAATTTCTTTCATCACATTCCCAGTGGGTCAGAAGTTTACATACACTCAATTAGTACTTGGTAGCATAGCCTTTAAATTGTTTAACTTGGGTCAAACGTTTCAGGTAGCCTTCCACAAGCTTCCCACAATAAGTTGGGTGAATTTTAGGCCATTCCTCCTGACAGAGCTGGTGTAACTGAGTCAGGTTTGTAGGCCTCCTTGCTTGCACACACTTTTTCAGTTCTGCCCACAAATGTTCTATAGGATTGAGGTTAGGGCTTTGTGATGGCCACTCCAATACCTTGACTTTGTTGTTTTTAAGCCATTTTGCCACAACTTTGGAAGTATGCTTGTGGTCATTGTCCATATGGAAGACCCATTTGCGACCAAGCTTTAAGTTCCTGGCTGATGTCTTGAGATGTTGCGTCAATATATCCACATCATTTTCATTCCTCATGATGCCATCTATTTTGTGAAGTGAACCAGTCCCTCCTGCAGCAAAGCACCCCAACAACATGATGCTGCCACCCCCGTGCTTCACGGTTGGGATGCTGTTCTTCGGCTTGCAAGCATCCCACTTTTTCCTCCAAACATAACAATGGTCATTATGGCCAAACAGTTTTATTTTTGTTTCATCAGACCAGAGGACATTTCTCCAAAAAGTACAATCTTTGTCCCCATGTGCAGTTGCAAACCGTCTGGCTTTTTTAGGGCGGTTTTGGAGCAGTGGCTTTTTCCTTACTGAGCGGTCTTTCAGGTTATGTCGATATCGGACTTGTTTTACTGTGTATATAGATACTTTTGTATCTGTTTCCTCGAGCATCTTCACAAGGTCCTTTGCTGTTGTTCTGGGATTGATTTGCACTCTTCGCACCAAAGTACGTTCATCTCTAGGAGACAGAATGCGTCTCCTTCCTGAGTGGTATGATGGCTGCGTGGTCCCATGGTATTTATACTTGCATACTATTGTTTGTACAGATGAACATGGTACCTTCAGGCGTTTGGAAATTGCTCCCAAGGATGAACCAGACTTGTGGAGGTCTACAAAAAAAATTCTGAGGTCTTGGCTGATTTCTTTTGATTTTCCCATGATGTCAAGCAAAGAGGCACTGAGTTTGAAGGTAGGTCTTGAAATACATCCACAGGTACATCTCCAATTGACTCAGTTTATGTCAATTAGCCTATCAGAAGCTTCTAAAGCCATGACATCATTCTCTGGAATTTTCCAAGCTGTTTAAAGGCACAGTCAACTTAGTGTATGTAAACTTCTGACCCACTGGAATTGTGATACAGTTAATTATAAGTGAAATAATCTGTCTGTAAACAATTGTTGGAAAAATTACTTGTGTCATGCACAAAGTAGATGTCCTAACCGACTTGCCAAAACTATAGTTTGTTAACAAGAAATTTGTGGAGTGGTTGAAAAACGAGTTTTATTGACTCCAACCTAAGTGTATGTAAACTTCCGACTTCAACTGTATATACTGTATTCTAGTCAAGGCTCATCCTGTATAACTACTACTGTACACACCTTTTCTACTCAAATACTGTCTATAATGTCTATACACACCTTCATATACATACAGTATATATTTATATTCTGGACTCTGACATTGCTCGTTCTAGCATTTCTATATTTCTTAATTCCTTTATATAAATGTTTTGGATTTGCGTGTATTGTTAAGTTGTACTGCACTAAAACATAAGCATTTTGCTACACCCGCAGTAACATCTGCAAAATATGTGTACACGAACAATAACATTTGATTTGATATGGCAACTGCTCAGCATCTGACCGTAAGGCGCTACAGAGGGTAATGTGTATGGCCCAGTTCATCACTGGGGCCAAGCTTCCTGACATCCAGGACCTACATCCAGGACCTATATATCATAGTCACTTTAGAAATTACCTCGACTATTCTGTACCCCCGCACATTGACTCGGTACCGGTACCCCCTGTATATAGCCTCCACATTGACTCGGTACTGGTACCCCCTGTATGATCCTCCACATTGACTCGGTACTGGTACCCCCTGTATAAAGACTCGGTACTGGTACCCCCTGTATAGAGGCTCCACATTGACTCGGTACTGGTACCCCCTGTATATAGCCTCCACATTGACTTGGTACTGGTACCCCCGTATATAGCCTCCACATTCACTTGGTACTGGTACCCCCTGTATAGAGGCTCCACATTGACTCGGTACTGGTACCCCCTGTATAAAGCCTCCACATTGACTCGGTACTGGTACCCCCTGTATAAAGCCTCCACATTGACTCGGTACCGGTACCCCCTGTATATAGCCTCCACATTGACTCGGTACTGGTACCCCCTGTATATAGCCTCCACATTGACTCAGTACTGGTACCCCCTGTATAAAGCCTCCACATTGACTCTGTACTGGTACCCCCTGTATAAAGCCTCCACATTGACTCTGTACTGGTACCCCCTGTATATAGCCTCGTTATTGTTATGTACATTTATTGTGTAACTTTTTGATTGGTTCGATTTTTTTTTTTACTTTCGTTGATTTAGTAAATATTTCATTAACTCTATTTCTTGAACTGCATTGTTGTTTAAGGGCTTGTAAGTTAGAATTTCACAGTAAGGTTTACACCTGTATTCAGCGCATGTGTCAAATCAGATTTCATTTGATCCCTCCCTCCCTGTCCCACTGCATGTTGGCTCAATAGAGATCCTATAATTATATTCCTGTATTTCATGGACATTCACAAATACAAGGTATTTGAGGATTGGAAGGAACCTATATGTGACATGCCTCATCACACTATCTATCCTGCAGACAAATAAAGAAGAAATAGTGCGGTGGGAGGAGGGCAAGAAGTGGCAGGCCAGGATGGAGAAAGTGAGGAACATTCTGAAGGAGAAGGAGAGGGAAACCGAGTCTGTCTCTAAGCAGCTGAGTACTCTCAAGGAGCTCTACGCCAGGTTAGAACCAAGACACTCATGGTGCAAGGGGTTTAGCCACACCATAAGAAACATACACATCCCACACACTCCATGAAGACATACTAAGTACAGACATTTTGACTGACACACACGGACGCACATGCACACGGACAAGACCAACACAAGGTTCACAGAAGCACATGACCCTGCTTACTCATACACAATATATATCGAACACTCACTCACTCCTTCACTCCAATATTCCTTAGCCATATGGTCTTACGTTGTGCCATGTCCCTGGTTGTCCCTCTGTGTTCAGACTGGAGCAGGAGAAGGCAGGTCTGCAGAGGAAACTGAAGGGTCGTGGTGTGACGGCAGATCAGGTGGTGGGGGTGAGGACACAGGAGTCTGAGAAAGAACTGGTTGAGCTGAAGAGGAGGAACGCTGAACTGGAGCAACAGATCCTCACCATAAAGTAGGTGTTTCAGACATTGTAAACTGTGCTGCTGTTGGTTCGTTTAATAGCAAATATTTTTCTTTTGTAGCTCAATATCATAGGGCTTTTTTTGGTGGACAAATAAGATGGTGGGAACACATCGACAGCACTATTATCTATTGTGTTTGCAGTATAACCAGACCAAACCTTGTAGGACTAACATTTTCCTCTCTGTCCATTCCAGACAGCAGCAGGCCCTACCCAGAGATTCTGCCATGGAGGACATGAACCTGAGGAACCACTACCTGGAGGACAGACTTCACTCCCTGGAGAGCCAGAAGTCCTCTGTAAGACTACACACCGACTGACTCAAATATGATCTGAGACTGCACTACCTTTTACACACAAACACAACAAGACAGGAAAACATACTTAAACTGCAGGGCTTGATGTTGAACTTTTTTAAACTCACTCAGACACAACAGACAACCACTGTTTACAAGTATTGCCAACTGTCTTTCATCTCACTATGTACGTATGTTTGCATTAATTTCACATTTAAGTCATTAGGTTTCTACACTTTCTTTATTCTCTTTTCTACTTCTCTCTTTCACCCACTCCTCAATCCCATTCGATGCACGTGAAGGAGGGGAGAAGTTTGGTCTCCCCGTCCGTGTCCTTGAAAGAGCTTCGTTCGCTGACGTTTGATGTTGGTGACGTACATGAGAAAAAGAGGGTCCTGACCTTCTTAGCCAATGACAGTGTAGCCTATCAGAGAGATGGCACGTCAGCCCACAAGGAGGGGGCATTACACCCAAACCAAGGACAGAAAGAAACCCAGACAGTCTTTGATGGAACAAATGACTGTGTACCTGAGACAGAGCGGACAGAGAAACCAAGCAGGGCAGAGCGTGGAGAACAGGAAAGAACAGATGAGACTGGAGAGGGAGGACATGAAGAACAGACTGAAGATATAGGAGAGGGAGAACAAGGGGAAACAGAAGAGACTGACAGAGAGTCCAAGCAGGAGAACCGGGAAAAAAGTGACGCAGAGTCAGAGAATGTCAATGAGGTGGCTGTTGCTGAACTAGTGGACATAACCACAGAGGAGAATCTCATTGCCAGACAGGATTCCACAAGTGACACTGTGCTGGATTTGAGTGTACCCAAACCATAGAAATAGAATGAATAGAACGGGCTTGGAACCTCTAACCCTGGCAATTTGACTGGTGAACTCATTGGTACACTCGCAATGGCTGCCTGGTATTGTGATGCAATAATTCCCATTGTAATATAGAATGTTCCTTCAAATGATGTTAACTGATGTGGCTCATGCAATAAAATGGAATTTTTCTAATGTCAGTTGAGTATAATCAACATATTACAGCACATATTGATGAGTACACATAGGAGCAAAGCAGGACATTAAATAAAAAGTGTACACTTCTTTTTTATTCAAATATTTTTTTTACTTCCTGCTTTGCTCCTATGGGTACACTCGCAATGGCCACCAGTCCACCCATTATGCCATAGTTTACTTGAATGGGGACATTCGTTCTATTCATTCTATTTCTACGATCCAAACCCCCAAATCCAGAGTGAGCCATCAACCTCTGAGAGGCAGTGTTTGAGTCAGCGAAACCTGCATCTGAGCAAGGAGAGGTGACAGCAGTCAAGTAGTGTGATGGGTACAGATAATGCAGAGGATACAGGGGGAGACAGAGATGATGGAGATGGAAATTAAGTGGGACAGTGGAGGAAACAGTAAGGAAAGAAGAGGACTTCATAATGTAGGTCAGCGCTGACCACAGTGCTGACCTCAATGACGATGAATCTGACAGTTTTGTCATCAAGGAACTCGACATTGATGATGTCACAGACAGCAAGCTCGAGTTTGCTTCAGAGAGTACCCGTGGTGCCGAGCTGGAGGTCATTACCAATGACATTGAGAAGATAAGACAAAAGCTCAAACCTATGTCTCCCAAAACTCATAAGGTACCAAAGGCTGCCCCTGGCTTCCACCCTGACAAGATGCTAGTGCAGTGTTTGAGCTAGCAGAAAGTGTGCAGTGTTTGGCTTAGTGTGCAGTCGGTGTTTAATAACTTTTTTAATTAACCTTTATTTTAACTAGGCAAGTCAGTTAAGAATAAATTCTTATTTACTATGACGGCCTACCCCAGCCAAACCCTGTGTATAGTACCTCCTTCCAGTCCTAGGCGCTATGTTTTTGTATGTTTATCCATGTGGTCACCACCTTACACTTCCTTTCTTTCTTCTCTCTTCTCTCCTAATAAATTTTTTTTTTTGTGCTTCTTCACATTCTGATTGCGTAAGCGTGACGGCTGTTATTTATTTCTTCCAGACATCAGGGAAAGGTTCAGGCACCCCCTCGCAAAAAGAGTATGAGCTTCAGAGAGAGAACCTGAAGCTTTCCTCAGAGAAGCTGGAGCTCCGCTTTCAACTGGAACAGGCCAACAACGACCTACCCAGACTAAAGGTATGGTAGATACATTTTGGGGGGGATTTGACTAAAAACTGGGGCCTTGAAGCCCAATAACTTAAGCCCTGGAACTAAGTTCAAGCAACCGGTTAAGACCTCAGTGGATAGGTGGATTTTAAGACCTTTGGTCTGTTAAGACCTGCCAGAGATGTTTGTTTTCCAGCTTATCCAATGATACCCTCTCTACTTTACTGATAGGACCAAGTTGCAGACCTCAAAGAGATGTACAACGTTCTGAAGAAGGAAAAGGCGGAGGTGGAGAAAAAACTGGGCCACGTCCGTGGGGTAGGTCTATCCTAATCTTGTGCAGGGGTTAAAGTTCTCAGTCTCTGCGACGGATTTTAGTCATATGGATGACGCATTAGGTTTTAGTCTAAAATAATATTTTGGGGGGGTTATTATTTAGGGCTAATATTTATATATATTTTCAAATAACTGCCCTTTTTTCTGGCCCGTAACCCATTTTGACAAACAAATCAGTCATTAAAAAAAGTCTGTCTGTTAAATTTCGAAATCCTGATGTGGCTCTCGAGCCAAAAGGTTTGCCATGGGATTTTTTGACTGAAAAAGTTTCAATCGTGTGATTTTTTGACTGAAAAAGTTTCAATCATGGGATTTTTTTTGTGCTTTAATGCCTGCATGTGTACGCTGGTGACTAGGTATCTACACTGAGTATGCAAAACATTTAGAACACCTGCTCTTTCCATGACATAGACTGACCAGGTGAATCCAGGTGAAAACTATGATCCTTTTTTGATGTCACTTGTTAAATCTACTTCAATCATTATAGATGAAGGAGGAGACAGGTTAAAGAAGGATTTGTAAGCGTTGAGACAATTGAGACATGGATTGTGTATGTGTGCCATTCAGAGGGTGAATGGGCAAGACAACAGATTTAAGTGCCTTTGAACAGGGTATAGTAGTAGATGCCAGGCGCACCGGTTTGTGTCAAGAACTGCGACACTGCTGGGTTTTTCACACTTAACAGTTTCTTGTGTGTATCACAAATGGTCCACCACCCAAAGGACATCCAGCCAACTTGACACAACTGTGGGAAGCATTGGAGTCAACAAGGGCCAGCTTCCCTGTGGAACGCTTTCAACACCTTGTAGAGTCCATGCCCAACGAATTGAGGCTGTTCTGAGGGCAAAAGGAGGGGGTGTAACAATATTAGGAAGGTGTTCTTAATGTTTTGTACACTCGGTGTATACAGACATCGTATTCCCATGTGGTCAGGCTGTAATTCTACTCTATCCACCTGTCTGTGTTCACTCTTGTTTTACTGACATGGCTCGTAGAGAAGTTCTCAATTTACAGTCAAGTTAACCATCTAGTAAAAGTGTATTTTACAACAACTGGATCACACGACTGAATGAAAGTCTTTCCTGTCCACTGTAGGCGGGTCGCAGCGGTAAAACTGTGCCAGAGTTGGAGAAGACCATCGGGCTGATGAAGAGGGTGGTGGATAGGGTGCAGAGGGAGAACGAGACGCTGAAGAAATCTCCAGCAGCACTGAGTCAGGAACAGCTCACAGCTCTGGAGCACAAACATGAAAAACTGAAGGTGAACTCTAGTTGAACTACTTGTGTAATAGGGCATGAGATGTCCTATTACATGTTTAACAACCAGTGGAGCTCTTATAGCCCTTCAAAACTGCTCGAAGGTTATGCTGTTCAAGTTCAAATGTTTTTAAAATGTATTTTGTCCTTGCTCTCCGTCTTCTCTAGAATGATTACGAGAAGCTCAAGAGAAACACAGAAACACAGCTGAGCTCCAGACTAGAGACCAAAACCAAAGGAGTGGAGAAAATTGTGATAGAAAACGAACATTTACGGAAAGAGATTAAAAGGGTATGTGTTCCGTCCTGTCCCCTTTTCATGGGATGCATAGTTACAACATTTAGTCAAGTCTCAGGACTCATTTAAAAAAATGTGTTGCAGGAGACTGAGGCTGCGGAGAGGCTGAGGATGGCCAAGACCAGTCTAGAGATGACCAATGAGAAGCTGGAGGCTGAGCTGGAGGAGGCCAGACAACAGCTAGTGGCAGCCCAGTCCAGGGTCATCCCTGAGGGGGTCGAAAGTAAGACCTGGAAGGCCACTGTGGTAACAAGGTGAGGGATCCGTTGAAATGAACGAAGTCAACCACTCAGTCCTCGCTCCTGTTCTCATCTGACTAAAAGACACGAGCGAACTCACTAACCCTGTTTCTTGGACTGTAACTACTTAATGTATAACCTAGAGCAGGGGTTCTAAAACTTTGTTTCGTGACCCACCAATTGAGGTGTCTTTTGAGTCACGACCTACCATAAGGGTTGAGCGGTGAAAAAACATACATAGACCAAAGAATAAGTAAAAAAATATAATCTTGGCAGCAGAAAATGTTGTAGTTAAGCTAATTTCCTGCAATTCTACACATTTTACCATGGTTAATGCTGTGTTTATGCTCAAACATTATAACAAAATCAATGGGGGCCTGATTGTCTAGTGTTTCTTTTGTTGATTGTAAGTTCTCCAAGATTATAGGCTATTATTTAAAAATATATATACTACCTTTCAAAAGTTTGGGGTCACTTAGAAATGTCCTTGTTTTTGAAAGAAAATCACATCAAATTGATCAGAAATACAGTGTAGACATTGTTAATGTTGTCAATGATTATTGTAACTGGAAACGGCTGATTTTTAATGGAATATCTACATGGGCATACAGAGGCCCATTATCAGCAACCATCACTCCTGTGTTCCAATGGCACGTTGTATTAGCTAATCCAAGTTTATCATTTTAAAAGGCTAATTGATCATTAGAAAACCCTTTTGCAATTATGTTAGCACAGCTGAAAACTGTTGCTGATTAAAGAAGCAATAAAACTGGCCTTCTTTAGACTATTTGAGTATCTGGAGCATCAGCATTTGTGGGTTTGATTACAGGCTCAAAATGGCCAGAAACAAAGAACTTTCTTCTGAAACTCGTCAGTCTATTCTTGTTCTGAGAAATGAAGGCTATTCCATGCGAGAAATTGCCAAGAAACTGAAGATCTCGTACAACGCTGTGTACTACTCCCTTCACAGAACAGTGCAAACTGGTTCTAACCAGAATAGAAAGAGTGGGAGGCCCCGGTGAAAAACTGAGCAAGAGTGTCTAGTTTGAGAAACAGATGCCTCACAAGTCCTCAACTGGAAGCTTCATTAAATAGTACCCACAAAACACCAGTCTTCCCTGTAGCTCAGTTGGTAGAGCATGGTGTGTGCAACGCCAGGGTTGTGGGTTCGATTCCCACGGGGGGCCAGCACAAAAAAATAAGAAATGTATGCATTCACTACTGTAAGTCGCTCTGGATAAGAGCGTCTGCTAAATGACTAAAATGTAAAAAATGTAAATGTAAACAGTGAAGAGGCGACTCCGGGATGCTGGCCATCTAGGCAGAGTTCCTCTATCCAGTGTCTGTGTTCTTTTGCCCATCTTAATCTTTTCTTTTCTTTTTGTTGGCCAGTCTGAGATATGGCTTTTTCTTTGCAACTCTAGCTAGAAGGCCAGCATCCCGGAGTCGCCTCTTCAATTTTCCAGATTGACTGGCCTTCGTATCTTAAAGTAATGATGGACTGTTGTTTCTCTTTGCTTATTTGTGCTGTTCTTGCCATAATATGGACTTGTTCTTTTACCAAATAGGGCTATAATCTGTATACCACCCCTACCTTGTCACAACACAACTTATTGGCTCAAACGCATTAAGGAAAGAAATTCCACAAATTAAAAACAAGGCACACCTGTTAATTGAAATGCATTCCAGGTGAGTACCTCATGAAGCTGGTTGAGAGACTTCCAAGGCAAAGGGTGGCTACTTTGAAGAATTTAACACTTTTTTGGTTACTACATGATTCCATGTGTTATTTCATAGGTTTGATGTCTTCACTATTATTCTACAATGTAGAAAATAGTCCAAATAAGAAAAACCCTGGAATGAGTAGGTGTGTCCAAACTTTTGACTGGTACTGTACAAACAATTGCAATGCACAACATTTTTTTTCCTTCGACCTGCATGGACCCCTGCCACAACCTACAAGTGGGTCCCGACTGACAGTTTGGGAACCACTGACCTAAAGAACAAACATGGAGATCTGGTAGAATACCAAGCCAACGTAGACTACAGTGGGGTGTCTTGAAACTAGATGGCTGACTGAAAAGGGGATGGTTTCCCTCCCTTCAGGATGTTTGAGAGTAAGATGAAAGCACTGGAGCAGGACATCAGCCAGAAGAACTCCAGTCTCTCAGAGCTCAGGCTGCAGCTGCGAGAGGCCAGTGAAAGGGAGGAGAAAGCACAGCGAGTCACCAGCCAACTACAGGAGCAGGTAAGCATAAGAGCTCCACACAGTCTACGCAACGGATCCGACGTAGCTCCATAGCTACGTGTGAAATCACTGTGCGATTCTTAATTTTTCTCAATGGTTGAGTCTCAAATGGCACCCCGTTCCCTATATAGTGCAATACTTTTAACCAGGGCTCATAGAGCTCTGGTCAAAAGTAGTGCACTACATACAGAATAGGGTGCCATGTATTGTCGTTCTGAGCTCAGTTAATTGGATTGTTTATATAAAGAAAATGAAGTAGCATTCTAGTACTATGCTACATTATTTTAATGGTGGTGAAAACAGTTTTTGTTTGTTCTGAAGGTGAAGCTGTTTAACAACTTTCCCACCGCAGCAAACACTGAGTCAGGCCTCGCCAAGGAGTTTCAGTCAACGAGGTGAATATATCCCATAGGCCAGCTCTTCAATGTAGACAAACTTGTGAAGCATCTAACCTGATTGCCTTTGCATACAATAGCATTACAAACATATGGTTCACACATAGCTAACATGGGAATGCATTATCAAAATGTGTTAGCTATGTGTGAACCATACGTTAATGTAAACATCAAAGTGAAGGAAATTGAAAACAGCATTTATGTTTGTAATATCCATTACTACACTGGTCAAATTTGGTCATGAAAATTTGACATTTGATTTGCCATCCGTTAGTCACACAGGAATGTCTATCCTGTTTTGTCTTTAGATTGACCAATAATCAGCTGGAGAGGGAGAAGGAAGGGCTGGTACAGAAGTGTAGTGACTACACTAAGAAGTATGAGACAGCCTCTGCTGGGCCAGGTGAGACATGTAAAAGCAAAGTGGACCTGTTTGACAAGTTTTCACTTCAAGGCAGAAGATGTGCATTATTGATGTGTTCATGCATGTTCTGTGATGTCAAACAAAACTTGTCCTGTTCAGGAATGATGCGGAACCTAAACAGGCGCAGTAACTAACTAGCACAATATGCACATCAACTTGTGTCATGTTTTTGTCGTCAGGGTACGAGGACCTACAAGCCCTGCTGAAGGCCACTGGTGAGGAAAAAAAACAGTTGCAGGTATTGTGACTTCTCCTCATTACCTCATCTATTTGGGTTGTTTTGAGTGTAGAAAAGTAAAAACATATATATATTTTTTTTTATCTATTCCTCTGTGAAAATATTTTTGATTACCTTCCCGATTCCAGGCCGAAGTAAAAAAGATGAAGATGGAACTGGAGAACTTTGACCCGACATTCTTTGAGGAGATCGAGGATCTGAAGTTTAATTACAATCTGGAGGTGAAGAAGAACATTGTTCTGGAGGAGCAACTGAAGAAAGTGTGTGAACAGTTTGGTGTAGCAACTGCAGATATCCCTGATGTGTCCATCAGCTAACACAGGATGGATATTGTGCCTTTTAAACCATTAAATGTCTTAAATATATAGTATTTATATGTCTAGAAGATGAAGATGAAGTTGAATGTAATTGTGTTTCTCCTCCTGAGGCAGTTTTGTTCAGACAATGTAGCAGGGATTTTACATACTTGTCAAATAGTTTTGTACATTTGTATAGTGCCTTCAGAAAATATTCATACCCCTTATTCCACATTTTGTTGTTACAGCCTGAATTTAAAATTGATTTTTTTACATGTTGATCCATCTACACACAATTCACCATAATGACAAAGTGAAAACATGTTTTTAGAAATGTTTACAAATGTATTGGAAATATCTAATTTGCATACGTATTCACATCCCTGAGTCAATCAATACATGTTAGAATCACCTGTGGCAGTGATTACAGCTGTGAGTATTTCTGCGTACATCTCTTAAGAGCTTTGCACACCTGGATTGTACAATATTTGCACATTATTGTTTTTAAAATTCTTCAAACTCTGTCAAGTTGGTTGTTGATCATTGCTACAAACATTTTCAAGTCTTGCCATAGATTTTCAAGCCAATTTAAATCAATAATGTAACTAGGCCACTCAGGAACATTCAATGTCTTGATAAGCAACTCCAATGTAAATTTAGCCTTGTGTTTTAGATTAATGTCCTGCTGAAACGTGAATTTGTCTCCCAGTGTCTGTTGGAAAGCAGACTGAACCAGGGTTTCCTCTAGGATTCTGCATGTGCTTAGCTCTATTCTGTGTATTTTTATCCTAAGAAACTCCCTAGTCCTTGACAATCTCAAGCATAACCATAACATGATGCAGCCACCACCATGCTTGAAAATATAAAGAGTGGTACTCAGTGATGTGTTGGATTTTCCCTAAACATAAAGCTTTGTATTCAGGACATAAAGTTCATTTCTTTGCAGTTTTACTTTAATGCCTTATTGCAAACAGGATGCATGTTTAGGAATAATTTTATTCTGAGAAGTGAATTTAACATTGTAGTTACTCTACAATACTAACCCAAATGACAGTGTGAAAAGAAAGCCATCCTCAATTTTCTCCTATCACAACTGTTTTAAAGTCATGGTGAAATACCTGAGCAGGTTTCCTTCCTCTCTGGCACCTTAGTTAGGAAGGATCCCTGTATCTTTGTAGTGACTGGGTGTATTGATACTCCATCCAAAGTGTAATTAATAACTTCACCATGCTCAAAGGGATATTCAACGTCTGCTTTTTTATTTTTACCTATCTATCAATAGGTGCCTTTTATTGCGAGGCATTGGAAAACCTCTGTGTTATGTGGTTGAATCTGTGTTTGAAATTCACTGCTCAATGTCATTGCTGGGGGGTGCTAGAAAGTTGGCTGTCAGAAGTATTACAACTTAAATGTGCTTTTAATACATCTGTCTGCAAGACATGACATATGGGGATATAGTGAGATACCCAATGTGCTGGACGATTATTTTCTCATCACTTATTTTAATTTTTTTTATTAAAAGCTTGGAAGTAAATCAATCCACCATCATTGACACAATGGACAAATCTAATTATTATTGAAATGGCATGGGTGACTGAGAAGAACAAATTGGTGCAATTTAGGACCAGATGGCAAGTGACGATGCAGGCACTGGGAATGGGGGTGTGAGCATGCATGTCTGGGCAGAAGAGATGTGGTTACTGTTTGTATGTGTATACGGTTGTTTTGTTTGAAGGAGAGAAAAAGGACAAATAAAATGTTTAAAAATGTAATTAACTTCTCAACTAAGGGACATTACAGATAATTATACCTGTGGGGTACAGAGATGAGGTAGTAAATCAAAAATCATGTTATAAAAAAAAATCTATTCAACTTATGTAACTTAAGAAAACGTTAACTTTTTTTCCATAACAAAGGGGTTGAATACTTGACTTAAGACATTTCAGCTTTTCATTTTTAATTGAAATTTTTAAAAATCTAAAAACATAATTCCACTTTGACATTATGAGGTATTGTGTAGGCCAGTGACACAAAATCTCAATTTAATCCATTTTAAATTCAGGCTGTAACACAACAAAATGTGTAAAAAGTTCAGGGGTGTGAAAACTTTCTGATGGCACAGTATGTTGGCTTGATTGTGTTTGATAAGTTTTCTATTGCGTTACTTCTATCAATAAAGCAGATTTAATGTGCATATGTGTACATCAGTGACTACAATGGCTGAATTGTGCTTTTAATTTAAGGGGAAAAAAATTGGAATAGCTTTTGAAATAGATATTTGGTAAAAATATATGTACATTTACATGATACTTAGGCTACACATATTCAATATATTTACAGGCTTTTTATTGGGCAGGTTCGTTCATATTGGAAGACATATAGCCAGGTTAAACCAGATTGAACGCTGCACTCACCATTGTTTCACTGGTGACCCCACTATTTAGTCTGGTTCAACCATACTAATGGTAATACAGTATGGAAGCTTACAGTCCTGGAGCCAGGCCCCTAAATCTGGGCCGTAAGGCTCTCTTGCGGTGACATCATCTCAGTGATTTTTTTTTAAAGGTCTGAGTCCCTAGAGTTAGGAAATGTGTGATAGTAGTACAGCAATGGTAGCTTTCTCTGTGTTCCATCAGAGACATTCTTAGAGTGTTCAGGACCATCACATGATTCACGCATTAACCCCACAGAATTTTTTTCCCAACATGGCCACCAAACAACTAAAAAGGGTCTTATTGGATAAATGTTGCATTACCATACCTGTATGAAATAATTATATTATGCCCAATAATATCTTGAAATGTTCTTAGTGATGTAGAATACACAACCAAATTAGCCAGGTGTGGCGGATATATAACAATGTTAAATTACCGACATAATTGTGGTTAGAATATGCCCAAGAAGCTGTTATGATCAGTAATTGCTATATTTAATCTTCAAACATGGAAAATGGATATGTACATGTGAATAGACATGGATGTGAGCTGATGAAAATGATATTAACTGTTTTCATTAACAGAGGACTGGAAACTTTATGCATACATTACAATGTAGAATGCCAATACCTTTTAACCTAATATCTGGATGATGAGAGCAGCAAACATTACACATAGTTATTTTAAATCAATATGTATTCTAATACAATTATATGGCATACAGGTATGGTAATGCAAAATGTATTCGATAACACCCAATTGAGATGTTTGGCGGCCATATTGGAAAAAGGCTTCAGTGGGGTTAATGCTGTAGTGGCCCTGTATCTACAAATATTTTTTAAACCCTGTTCTAGCTGAGTGTGTGAAATGTGGTGTTTCTATCACTAAAGTTACAATCCAAAAACGTAGCTGCCCCATTACATAGGTTAAGCTTAAAACATTCTAATGTCAATGGCACAATATGGGTGATTTTTTTTCTTCCTTTTACAATAGTTCTAGCTAGCGCATTCAAAGTAGGTTATATTATATATCATTTGAAATGTAATTTCATGACTTGTTAAACAAAGTTTAAAATGTATCAGGATTTCCTTTTTAAAGCAAATTATACAGGTACATCTAATATGTACCATAGAGGTCAAAGTTCTGTTGACCTGAACATTGCGAAAATGTATCTGATGGATAGCTGTGAATCTAAGCTTTCTAATGCTATATGATTACAGGGTATACGTGAGCAATAACTTGTTGTATACTGACATTATCTGTCATAGGGTAAAATCCCTATGGGAAAAATGAATGGGATGGAGGGATGAATGAAAGTGATAACACAGAAAGCTGCCATTGCTGCACTGCTATCACACATTTCTAACTCTAAGGACATAGACCTTCAAATAATCACTATGAGACATTATTACCCCAAGTGAGGCCGACCGACTCCACTGACTCATGGATTATTACAAACAGGAATGTTTCTTAAGACTCCGGGCGGCTCCTGGTGGATTTAGGGATAAAGGTCTTCTGACCTAAATGGGACTTCCTGGTTAAATAAAGGTTAAGGGTCAAACTGGATGTCCTGCAGTCTGCTGAAGCGATGTCCGTTTAACTGGGAGAGAGATGTAAACAAGTCCTTGCTGGTGATGTCATACTCTCGTATGGTCCCGTCGACGTGGACGACCACAGGCCGAGCGTTCAGGATGGTGTCGCCATCCGGCCATCTCAGCCCCAGGTGATGACGATGGAGCTACAGCCAAACAAACAAACACTGGTTTTACCACTTAAATGTCAAAGCTCCTGCCCTGGAGGAAACAAAATAACACACTTTTCATAATTTCATTATGTGATGAAAGAAAACTGGCAAAGAAAATCTGAAGACATACCACAGTCCAAGTCTCAATTTAATTACATAATAGGAGCCTCTGATGGGTTCTAGAGCGCTTACCTTGACCAGGGTCCCGTCATTGCAGTGCCAGACGATGCCCTCAACACGGCCCTCCTGACTGTCCTGGAACCAGGAACACAACTGCTGGTAGTCCACCGGGGGAGGGTTCCTGATGTGTACACTCCCATGGGCAACCAGGACGTGGACAGGCTGCTTTTTACTTCCCAACCCTGTCAGAAACGACACACTATTTATATGATCTTGCTAAGAGGCCACGTTCAGAAGTGCATGTGTACATGTACAGTGGAGGACTTGGACTGTATGTCACATTTACCATATGGGTTCCCATTGACGTTGGTTCCAATAAGCTCCAGGGTTTGCTCCAGGAGATCAGCCAGTGGTACCATGGTGATCTCTAGCAGGTCTTCATTCTCAGCACTGGGCCTCAGAACCAGCGCTATACCAGCATCATAGTCCACAACAGACGAGTGCCAACAGTACTGCTTGTTGTCTTTCTCCACTGGAACCCAACCTGAACATACATTGAGAAAGTACAATCAGTACTTTAGTTGCCATATAAAGGACATACTGTTTGTAAATAGAAAATAGTGAAAAGCGAGTGAGTAACAGGCCTTTTAGTCCAGGACTAGGGTTTATCAGTGTCCAGGAAACCAGCTCGAGGAGTGTGTCCATATATAGTGTGTCCCACCTGGGATGTGTCCGTGGTCATCCGGTACAGGCTGTCCATTGTGGTGCTGAACTCTGTGTGCCGGGACCCAAAACTCTGGAACCGTCTTAAAGTCTTCTTTCACATTCCAGGTGAAACCTTTGCAACTTTTGTGGGAATGCTGATGCTTCTTGAACCTCTTGTCTGCCTGCTTGGTGGGCTTCCGATCTAGTCGAGCCCAGAGGTATGATTGCCCTGGAAAAGAAAGAAACCATTTACGGTGTAGACATTTCATTGAGGGAGCTTCATTTTTTTCATAACGAGGGCATAAAAGCCCAGGTGTGTGGGCTGCAATGTTAATTTATGCAGTTCAACACTCACCTTTATAAATTGAAACATAGCAGCAGGTGCCATCCAGCTTTTCTGTGGCAAGTGCACAGTCAATATTCGATTCTAGTGCTATAGGGTTCACATTTTCGGTGGCTACAACCTGAAATTGCTGTTAGAAAAACGATAGTGAAAAGGGACATATCATTACACACATGATATCATTAAGGTGAAGATTTCCTGCATAGTACGTGCAACTGACTGTCTTTTTTAAGCGGCTACCCGTAAATCAAAGTCGCTAGAAAAATATATATCAATCATAACCTAAAAACTATGGTCATATTTTGTTGTATTGTGCCATATCAATTGAAATGTGTTTGTTGTCATAGAATATACATACAGATATGTGCATCTTATGGTGTTTTCACATATATTCCTCTAACTCTGGGGTAAAAAAAAAAAGCCAAATAACTGTTCTCTTTGTATTCACACTTCCCTTGCCTTTGAATGAGGACTCAACTCTTTTGCCAGTTCATTTCACCTATTTTGTGATTTGAGTTCTCCTTGCCTTCACATTGCTATGTTAAGAAAGTTACCAAGATCTTTTTCTAACATTCCACTCAATGCACTCTGGGTTTTTACCTTGTGTAAGACAAGCCCTTCTATCAGAATGCGTTATCAGACAACTAGATATACTAACTTACATTTTGGAGGCTAATAGATTGCATTTAGTTAAAAGATGAGACAATCATTGTAATAATATTAACATGTAAATATAATAAATATTCTGTAACACCGTTTCCCCTGCCATAACCCCTCATAAATAATTGTAATCAGAAGATACTATTAACATGTAAATATAATAAATATTCTGTTATTCTGTAACACCGTTTCCCCTGCCATAACCCCTCATATTGGTGCCACAAAAGAGAGAAGATGGTGAATTCACCCTTACAGTGGACACATTTCAAGAAATCAACTGGGTCGCGTTCAAGCAGGACAAGGTTGAGATAGAAATGTATGATGTAGCTAGAGCAAACATCTCTTTGGTATATATAATATTAAATCACGTCAGCTTTAGTCATGGCATTTCTATCTGCAACGTTCCACGTTTTCATACTGAACATGGCTCTGGCTTTCATTCAATGGTAACATCAGACTGCACCACTAACCAATAAACTGCTGCTGTGTTGACGTATTAGCTAGTTAGCATTAGCTTAGTAGCCACCTAACTACTGAGAGTAAGAATAATAAGAATAATAACAAAACGTAGCTATTAGGAAAACAAATACAAAATTAATCTACAAAAACACATGTATACAGTAGTATCTAGCATATATTCTAACTGTTAATTTGAGTTATTGTACCTGGCGTACGATAACTAGTTAGCAACGCACGTTAACTATGTAACGTTAGCTGCTAACTGCATACTCACTTGACATTCGCGTTTTCTGGATTGTTCCTCTTTCACCTCAGTCAAAAACACACAAGGTATCTTTTGTTGCACAGAACCGAAACGTCGCATTATGGCAGACTGATAGTTCCGTGAGGACTTTAATACGGGATAATTAAGATCAAAGAGAGAAGTGATTTTCTGTTTCGAACTCGTTCATTCCTGGGTGTAGTAACCACTAGATATTATTGGGCATGCGCAAAGCGAAAATCGACAGTCCGAACACCGGGTAGTATTTATTATGGATCCCCATTAGCTGCTGCTACTCTTCCTGCGGTCCAGTAAAATTAAGGCAGTTTATACAATTTTAAAAACATTACAATACATTCACAAGGTCTCTTCTCCACCGGTACCACATATCTATAGTACAAAATCCACGTGTACATGTGTGTATGTTATCGTGTGCGTATGCATGTGTCTGTGCCTATGTTTGCGTTGCTGCTTCACAGTCCCCACTGTTCCATAAGGTGTATTTGTATCTGTTTTTTAAAATCTAATTTTACTGCTTGCATCAGTTACTTGATGTGGAATAGAGTTCCATCTAGTCATGGCTCTTGTAGTACTGTGTCTCCCATAGTCTGTTCTGGACATTGGGACTGTGAAGAGACCTCGTGTGGCATTCCCAAATACAATGCTTTTAGTTTTAGAAATATTTAGGTCTTAACTTATTCCTTGCCACCCACTCTGAAACTAACTGCAGCTCTTAGTTAAGTGTTGCAGTCATTTCAGCCGCTGTTGTAGCTGACATGAGTCATCCTCATACATAGATACACTGGCTTTACTCATTAAAGAAGCCTTTCCTGCCAGTAGATGGCAGTGAAACGCAACCCTTACAAAAAAAGATTGCCGTTTTGAAACTGCAGTAAAAGTGCAGAATCTGCAGTCAACTGTGGTATTTTGGACGCAGTAATTGTAGAATAACTGCAGTGTACTTACTGCAGTTGAACTGCAGTTATACTGCACTCTAGCTGCAGTTACACTGCAAAATTATAGCAGTAAAAAAAAAGTGTTCTTTTGGATGCAGTATTTTCAGTATACTGTAGTTACAGTATACTGCACTCTAACTGTAGTTATACTGCACTCTGACTGCAATATTTTTTTGTAAGGGAACAGTCTCCACCAACCCAAAACGTATTCTCTAGGCCAGTGGTTCCCAATCTTTTTAGGTTACTGTACCCAGAGGCATCATCCCCATAGGGGGCACAGGGAGACATGCCCCCTTAGATTTGTCCTGTAACAATAATAATTTACAATTATAATTTTTTGGTTTTGTTTCTCTGTAATACTACTAGTCACCTTGAAATTTTATGAAAGCCCATTTAGGTTCCCAATCTCCCAACCTCATAACTAATGTTAGCTACCAAGAAGCCATTTCAAGCTATCAATTAAGTTAGTCACTAGCTTGTCTAACTATCTTAGCTGGCATGCCTGCTGGCAAGGTTGGTAGACTTTAGAAAAGCATGCAATAACTAAACGTACTGAATAAGACTCCCATTCCTTTCTGTTACCCAGATTTTAGCAGAGAAGCATATGTAGTTTCTTTTTTTTTTAAAGAACCACCAATCAGGAGGATACAGACAGCTCAAGATGTATGCATAGGTATGCAGAAAAATTTTAATATATATTTTTTGACAGAATTAAGCATAATCAGTGCAGCTCACTGGCACCTCAAATGTTCTACTGCTTGAGCTCCTGTTCCTCTTATAGAATATTAGCTCAAAAGTACCTGCAACCAAAATTGGTGCGGCAGGTAGCCTAGTGGTTAGAGTGTTTGGCCAGTAACCAAAAGGTTGCTAGATCAAATCCCTGAGCTTACAAGGTAAAAATCTGTCATTCTGCGCCTGAACAAGGCAGTTAACCCACTGTTCCTAGGCTGTCATTGTAAATAAGAATTTGTTCTTAACTGACTTGCCTAGTTAAATAAAGGTAAATAAATAATGAGTACCAGAACCTATTTCAGTCCAAGTCAAGCACTGAGCATAATGATTATGGCTGTAGATTGCAGGAAAAGGTTATTTCAGGTGTTTGAAAAATCTAAATGTATCCAACTAGGCCCCTCCGAACCAACTCCAGCCACCCTCACGTACTTTGTGCCCCCTCAGATATTTGTGGTGCATGATGCCCCTGACTGTACCACCAGCTGCATTGTTTTGACTGTACCACCAGCCCTGAGTTCCTCGGAAGTACCCCCTCATGTGCATTGTACCAGTAAGCCTATGGTCTCTTGAGTCCTCTCAAGAACACACTGTGGATAGGCCAAGTACCCCCAGGGGTCCTAGTACCCCTGGTTGGAAACCACCGCACTAGACCCTGCCCAATAAATCAACATTTTAGTAGCATTCATTTTTTGATTGAACAAAAGTGAAGATTTGCTGCAACTCATAAAACAAAATGTGACTTAAAACTGTACAAAAATACAAGTTGGACAGACACATCAAATGAATCAATAAAAAACCAAATAAATAGATGACAGTGAATCTAGGCAAAGGAAAATATTTTTGTTTGATTGTTTACAATCATTTATAAAACAAAAAAGACATTGAATTATCAGAAACATCTGAAAAAAACCTCTGCAGAGCTCTATTATTTCTACAGTTCCTAATACTTATTTCTGCAGTTCCTAATACTTATTTCTACAGTTCCTAATACTTATTTCTACAGTTCCTAATACTTATTTCTACAGTTCCTAATACTTATTTCTACAGTTCCTAATACTTATTTCTACAGTTCCTAATACTTATTTCTACAGTTCCTAATACTTATTTCTGCAGTTCCTAATACTTATTTCTACAGTTCCTAATACTTATTTCTACAGTTCCTAATACTTATTTCTGCAGTTCCTAATACTTATTTCTACAGTTCCTAATACTTATTTCTGCAGTTCCTGTTAGTCAACAATATATTTTGCTAATGTCTTTTTCAGCACTGTAAATCCCCCTCAACATGGTCGTATATTGCTACTAAGGGCCATTTGTTGTGGCCTCTGGATTACTGACAATGATGTCACTGGTGGACTTCCTGTCTCCATTCTCTTCTCCTCCTTCTCTCTGTTGTGGGTCCTGCAGATCCATCTCACTGTCCGTGTGTATCCACATCTCAGTCTCTATGTCATCCTTCAAATTGTGCTGTCCTCTGCGGCAGAATTGGATTGGGAAAACACCTCTGGTCCTTTGAAGTACATTTAAAGGAAACATGAAGAGAAGAAGAGTAAATGGTAACATGTTACGCTAACAGTTATAGTGCATTTTTACCACAGACCGAAGATGCAACCCAGACACGTCAAAGGGGGTATAAAGCTGAAGCATCGGTTTGGTATATTTTCTCATCACCAAATTTGGTAGTGAGAAGAGGTCCAGTCGCGGGTAGTGGGAGAGGATGGAACTAGGTGAAACTGAGCCGACATTCTGCGATGAAACATCTGATCTCAATACATTTTTCTTTTCCCAAAACTAAACTCTGTTACGAACACAATGCACCAAGTTTTATACTTGACGCTTTGCCAAAGTAAAAAAAAAAATTGCGTTGTTTAGAAGGAATGCAAGGTCGAATTGAGTTTGTGCACATGCGCACTTCACAGAGGAGACGATCCTAACGGAAATATGCAAATACATGCTACAATGCGCCAATAGGATCTCGCTAGCCCGTGCTTGGCTCTGCCCACCTCTTTGCTTGTTCTGCCCACTATGCTTCATTTGCTTCCACTGTAAACGACACAGATAAACTATTTTGGGTTCGTTATAAATATCTTCACGTATAATCATGTATAAAATCCTTATAATCAACGTATAGTATAATATGTATAACATGCTTATGATCAAAGTAAGTACACAGCAATATAAACATAAGACCCACATTTTGTAGTAACACGCTGCTACTGCCACAGCCAGGAAGATGATGAGGAGAACCGTATATATTGCTGAAAGGATAAAGGTGTGTCAAATATATTATAACAATCTAAAATGGAAGCTGATCATAAATGTAATTGACAATACAAAAAAAAGCAATTTGAGGATGACCACCTACCTCCGACAGGGCTCTCGATGTGGTTGGTGGAGGTGTTTTGAGAAGGAGAGGAAACGAGGGAGGAAGAGGTGAAAGACAAAAACGAGATGAGAGGTGGAGATGAGGGAGAGAAAGAGTTGGGGAGAGAGCGAGAGGATGTGGGAAGTAAGTGAGAGAGGGAAGTGGGACAAGGGAGGGAGGAGAGAGACGAGGGGGATGGGGAGGGAGGAGGAGAGGTGGAGATGAAGCTGGTTGTTGACTGGACCAGGTAAGTGGTCGTTGTTGTGGTAGTGGGGGCCAATCTTGAGACTTGTGTTGTTGATTTAGGTGCTGGAACTTTAGGTGCTGGAACTTTAGGTGTTGTCTTGACCCTGTTTTTCACAGTTTTGGTAGTAGTTGGTGCTGATGTTGAGACTGTTCTAGTGGTCATAGTTTTTGTTGTGGTCTGGACATTAGGTGTTGTGATATCCAAAGGATTCTCTAAATCTGCATGGGGTGAGCGAAGGCATCAACAAGTCAATTTTCTAAAGTAAAGCACATTCAAACTATTTTTAAAATGCATTTTTCATTTTAACATGTTTATGATCAATGCTTTGCTTTAGTTAATTTAACATGCATGATCATTACATATATACAACTTATATGTACCTGTTAAATTGAAACAAAACACATGAAAGGGTTTGTTTATCGGTGCTCTCCATGTTATTAACCCAATGTTATTCCTGCCACATTTCGTGCTCTTCACAATGCGAGGGATAACTGCAATCTGTTTATCTATCCAGCCATATCTGTTTGAAAGACCACACATGAGATATTATTTTGTACTGGATATTTAACCCTGCTCTGAGATATTTTATTTGTGCTGTGTTTTTTACAAATGTATAATGTCTCTAGGAGATGCACAGTACAGATCTCCAACTTTAACACTACAGGAATTGTTACTTCTTGGAATTTATATGAATAAATGTTTTACTATTTTGCATTAAACATGCAGAACTATCTACGTAATTTAACAAGCCTATTACCTCCATGATCTTGTATATGCACACATACACAATTTGCACTCCCTTAAAAGGGGACATACCCAGTGGGACATTTCTGCCACCACCCCACCCTACAGTGTTCAGCATACCCGCATGTCTCCAGTCCATGTTGGTGAGCAGTATGGACCTGTTCCCAGGTCGCTATGGTGATGTTCAGGAAGCGGCACATGGCTCTAGCCTGAGAGGCGTTCAGGGCATATTGATTCCCGTAAGACACCATGGACACGCCAGAGATTCTGCCAACCTCAGGGAAAACTGCACAAGTCAAATCCATTAGACTGAATGTATTGCAATAAGAGTGGACTACACACAAGATTAGTGAAAACTGCAAAAAACAGTATTACTCTTATTTAAATAGATCTATGTGTAATGCATTATAAGACTTGTCATAAGTTGTTGACTTTGAATAACTTGTTATAATGTCTTACTATCATCTAAAAATTATCCTAAATGACTTAATATGTTTCATCCATTAAAGAAATTCCACATAGAAATACATAACATGTTATAAGCACATTAATAAGACATAATGAGTGCTCATGCATGCTTATAACAAGTAATAAAGCATTATATCTGATTTCTTCAGAGAAGTGTAATCAAAATGGTTATAAATAAGTATTTCCCTGGCCCATAACAATGCAACAAAACTCTAAACATTTGCAGCATCCCTTCTTTCATATTGATACATTTAAAAAAAAAGAATCCCATCGAACCAAAAAGGTGCCTTACCTTTAATGAGATTGAATTCAAAAGTCAGTGCATACACAGCCATGGTGAACAGAAGGCAAGAAAAGAGCCCGACCCTTGCCATGGTTTGTCTGGTAACATTTAATATCAGACTCTTAATGGTGCACTATAGTGAAGATGCTACCAGAATAAAGAGAGTGAGCGGGGGACCTTCACCAAACATAATGTTCACTTCCAGGGGTGACAACAGAGGCTGTGTCCAAAATGCCGCGCTACATGTATGGGCCCTGGTCAAAAGTAGTGCTCTTTAAATGGAATAGGGTACCATTTGGGACATAGTCAGAGAGGACACTGGGAAAGAGGAAACAGGAAGAGGGGCCAAATCTGTTTGGAGCCCCCGAATCAGGGGCCACCGGGGGCCACACATACCTTTAAAAACCAAATGGGGGGCAGCTCTGGAGCACAGCCTGTTCTGGATTCACCTCTCACACATATATGTTTTTATTATTACATAATAACATATGAATTGTGAAATAACATCTTTTATTTATAGAATGTATGATATAGCTATATTCTGGGTTCAGGAGGAGGGCGAATGTGAGCATTTGACCCAGGGTGAATTCGTCATGAGATGTGATGAAATGTCATAACAAACAGCCAATGCATTGTCTACAAATGCACATAATATCATATTTAGCGGTTGATTTAGACCACAGTATCTGCCAGACAGGAAAACAACAATCAAGGACCCATTCCTCATTTCGACAGGACCGGTTTTCAACCACTTCTGTTCTTGTTTCACCAGCACTTATTTCTAGAAAAATAATGTTTGGGGTGACAGGCCAATCTATAAGTGGAGGAGGAGGCTCTTCACAACAACATAGCACTGATTCTCAAGGGGTTTTCCCCCTGCTGCTCTTTGACCTGGTGATTGGAAGCTCTTCCCATCTCTTTAGATCACCAAGGAACTGTAGGCTACCTGTCGCCAGGCACTCACATCAAAGAATACGGGCTACAACGTGTTCACATAACCCAGTGAGGGTCAGTGGGTGCAACCAACTGATTGTTAAAGGGAGGCTTGGCTGAGGAAGATGTTGTGGCTTTGTTGTCAGGTTACTGCTTGAGATCGGAAACAATGTTTTAAGAATGGGACACATTAACGAGTGATGTTCGGAATCAGAATTTTTTTCTCTCACACATAACATGAAAGAATTGCCAATTCCCCTTCCCATAATGACATCAAGAGAGTCATTAAGAAGACAGGAGGAAAGCCATTGTTGAATGAAAACAACTCATCAAACTACTAAACGATGCCACACTGTGCCTCCATCTTCCTGATAAACAACATAAACACACACAGAGGAAGTGTTTAAAAAAAAATCCAGTATTTTCTCTGCGTCACAGATTTTATGGTCTCATCTTCTGATCTGTAGATTTCCACTGCAAAACACCACATTTGATTGGTCCCATAGGAAACACAGGAAGCGTGTCGTAATGCATGGGATATTAGTATTGAGTCTTGGGATTTAATGCCCGGTTCATAAACTGAGGATTGGAGGGGGAGGGGGGGGGTCCTATCCTTTAAAACAGTTGTCACACTGATACAGTTTTGTGTTGAAATCTACAGTGGATCGGTGTATAGCAGTGGTTCCCAACCTTTTTCAATTACTGTACCACCAACTGTATTTTGGCCTGGAGGACCTCTCTGGCTTTGTACCTGACTTGCATATCCTAGACCACCTTTTGCAAAACTTTAAATACAAATGTCATAAGTGAATACAAAATTCACAGAATAGTAAGACATTATTTTCATCAGAAGAGAAATTTGTGCACTTATGTTAACTGTTTCCGGCAGTCAGTAAATACTACTGCACAAAATTATAAATCATCCCATCAGTGTCATACCATGTACAATATAGGAAATATCTAGGCAATGGGACTGTCTAATGTTTATTATTTGTTGCAATATCGTGGACATGCATAGATGCAGAGAATGAAGTTGGGTTTAGTTCTAAGTAACTTTGGGTTACTCGGAAGTCATCATCTCCAACATTGTGACCTTTCATCACAGAGCTTTGCTTTGGTGTGGATTGAGGCCTATACATTCATATCAGTTGTGTTCCTCCACTGTATTCATCTTTCCTTGTTTCTATTGTGGATTGTGTTTCTGTGCACCAATGGTCTACAAAACTATGAGCAAAGCAGCCTATGTATTGAATACATGGATTTGGATTGGGATGATACCGATTAATGAATCCAGCACACAATGTGCTCATTTTTTATTAAAATAATGATCAGGAATAATATTTAATTGATGTGAATGAAATCTTTTGGTAAAATATGCATGAAAGGAGAGTAATTCTGCACCTTTGAATATTAATACTTCCAATTTTTATCATAATGATTTAGTGACTGCAAAAAAATGTATCAATCTACTGGGATTTTTAAAAGACAGACTCACTTTCTGTTTTGTCTGCTTGGACTCAATAGATAAGTATGATTTTGTTGATCTTTTTTGCAGGCAGTCGTGTTCTTTTGATGAATGTATTTGCAATTTTCACATTATAATATAGTTTTGATTAATATATTTGTCTTTTGAAAATGCATTTACTGTTTTGAAAATCGACATTGTTCCAACAAATGCTTGTACGGAGTGATAAAAACTGTAAATTGTAAGTCATCTGAATATCTCAGTGTTAAAGACCCTGTCAAGCATCCTGCCTGTTCAAGGTTACTGTAGAATACGGCCCTACACAGGTCTTGTGTCAAGGCCATTCTTCCTGGATACCACGCCAACCCCCAAACAATACATCCAAAGCGCTTCATTCATATAATAATACAGGAATTTCCCCTATTAAAATTTGTATAGATAGTTTTATTTTACCTTTATTTATACAGGTTTTTCTCATTGAGATAACATCTCTTTTCCAAGAGAGACCTGGTCCAATAGCAGCAGAGGAAACAACGTTTCAGACAAAACAACTTACATACACAACATTAAACAAAACTATAAACACACAAACAGTACAAAAATTACATATTACATTAAAAACACAAAAGTCTTGACTAAAAACATTTGTCCTAAAGACAATTACACTCTTCTATCATATATACATTGATCAAGTGTTTAAACTCCACCAACAAAACTAGATCATCACATTTTTAAATGTTCAGGAGAGAAATCCAGGACCACGGAGCTAAGTAACTAAAACTATTTCTACCATGACCTGTTCTAATTTTTGGTTAGAAGCAAATGAGAATGGGACCGTAATTTATATTTATTTACCGACCTGACTAAAAAAGAACAGATAAAATGGCATTTTATCCAATATGGCCTTATAAATCAGTGCATACCAGTGTTTAAGCCTACGCAAGGTGAATGATGACCAGCCAACAGCGCTGTAGAGATCACAATGATGTGTTAGACATTATTGATTTGAAAATTAACCTGAGGGCTGCATGATATGCTGAATCAAGTGCTCTCAGGGTAGTGGTTGAGGCCTGCATATATATAACATCACTAAAATCTAAAACCCCAGTAATGTACAGATGAAGTCGGAAGTTTACATGCACTTAGGTTGGAGTCATTAAAACTGATTTTTCAACCACTCCACAAATTTCTTGTTAACAAACTATAGTTTTGGCAAGTCGGTTAGGACATATACTTTGCGCATGACACAGTCATTTTTCCAACAATTGTTTACAGACAGATTATTTCACTTATCATTCACTGTATCACAATTCCAGTGGGTCAGAAGTTTACATAAACTAAGTTGACTGTGCCTTTAAACAGCTTGGAAAAATTCAAGAAAATTATGTCATGGCTTTAGAAGCTTCTGATAGGCTAATTTACATAATTTGAGTTAATTGGAGGTGTACCTGTGGATGTATTTCAAGGCCTACCTTCAAAATCAGTGCCTCTGCTTGACATCATTGGAAAATGAAAAGAAATCAGCCAAGACCTCAGAAAAAAAATTGTAGACCTCCAGAAGTCTGGTTCATTCTTGGGAGCAAATTCCAAACGCCTGAAGGTACCACGTTCATCTGTACAAACAATAGTACGCAAGTATAAACACCATGGGACCACGCAGCCATCATACCACTCAGGAAGGAGACGCGTTCTGTCTCCTAGAGATGAACGTACTTTGGTGTGAAAAGTGCAAATCAATCCCAGAACAACAGCAAAGGACCTTGTGAAGATGCTGGAGGAAACAGGTACAAAAGTATCTATATCCACAGTAAAACAAGTCCTATATTGACATAACATGAAAGGCCGCTCAGCAAGGAAGAAGCCACTGCTCCAAAACCGCCATAAAAAAGCCAGACTACGGTTTGCAACTGCACATGGGGACAAAGATCGTACTTTTTGGAGAAATGTCCTCTGGTCTGATGAAACAAAAATAGAACTGTTTGGCCATAATGATAATGAATAACACCATCCCAACCGTGAAACATGGGGGTGGCAGCATCGTGTTGTTGGGGTGCTTTGCTGCAAGAGGGACTGGTGCACTTCACAAAATAGATGGCATCATGAGGTAGGAAAATTATGTGGATATATTGAAGCAACATCAAGACATCAGTCAGGAAGTTAAAGCTTGGTCGCAAATGGGTCTTCCAAATGGACAATGACCCCAAGCACACTTCCAAAGTTGTGGCAAAATAGCTTAAGGACAACAATGTCAAGGTATTGGAGTGGCCATCACAAAGCCCCTTACATCAATCCCATAGAAAATTTGAGAGCAGAACTGAAAAAGTGTGTGCAAGCAAGGAGGCCTACAAACACGACTAAGTTACACCAGCTCTGACAGGAGGAATGGGCCAAAATTCACCCAATTTATTGTGGGAAGCTTGTGGAAGGCTACCTGAAACGTTTGATCCAAGTTAAACAATTTAAAGGCACTGCTACCAAATACTAATTGAGTCTATGTAAACTTCAAGCAAATAGGCACTGAGTTTGAAGGTAGGCCTTGAAATACATCCACAGGTACACCTCCAATTGACGTCAATTAGCCTATCAGAAGCTTCTAAAGCCATGACATCATTTTCTGGAATTTTCCAAGTCATTTAAAGGCACAGTCAACTTAGTGTATGTAAACTTCTGACTCACTGGAATTGTGATACAGTGAATTATACGTGAAATAATCTGTCTGTAAACAATTGTTGGAAAAATTACTTGTGTCATGCACAAAGTAGATCTCCTAATCGACTTGCCAAAACTATAGTTTGTTAACAAGAAATGTGTGGAGTGGTTGAAAAACAAGTTTTAATGACTCCAACCTAAGTGTATGTAAACTTCCCACGTCAACTGTACATACATTTTTTTATTATTTTATTTCACCTTTATTTAACCAGGTAGGCTAGTTGAGAACAAGTTCCATTTACAACTGCGACCTGGCCAAGAATAAAGCAAAGCAGTTCGACACATACAACAACACAGAGTTACACATGGAATAAACAAAACATACAGTCAATTACATTTACATTTACGTAATTTAGCAGACGCTCTTATCCAGAATGACCTTCAAATTGGTGCATTCACCTATGATATCCAGCGGAACAACCACTTTACAATAGTACATCTATATCTTTTTTTTTTGGGGGGGGGGGGGGTGGAGGGTGGGGGGGGGGTTAGAAGGATTACTTAATCCTATCCCAGGTATTCCTTAAAGAGGTGGGGTTTCAGGTGTCTCCGGAAGGTGGTGATTGACTCCGCTGTCCTGGCGTCGTGAGGGAGCTTGTTCCACCATTGGGGTGCCAGAGCAGTGAACAGTTTTGACTGGGCTGAGCGGGAACTGTGCTTCTGCAGAGGTAGGGGGGCCAGCAGGCCAGAGGTGGATGAACGCAGTGCCCTCGTTTGGGTGTAGGGACTGATCAGAGCCTGAAGGTACGGAGGTGCCGTTCCCCTCACAGCTCCGTAGGCAAGCACCATGGTCTTGTAGCAGATGCGAGCTTCAACTGGAAGCCAGTGGAGTGTGCGGAGGAGCGGGGTGACGTGAGAGAACTTGGGAAGGTTGAACACCAGACGGGCTGCGGCGTTCTGGATGAGTTGTAGGGGTTTAATGGCGCAGGCGGGGAGCCCCGCCAACAGCGAGTTGCAGTAATCCAGACGGGAGATGACAAGTGCCTGGATTAGGACCTGCGCCGCTTCCTGTGTGAGGCAGGGTCGTACTCTGCGAATGTTGTAGAGCATGAACCTACAGGATCGGGTCACCGCCTTGATGTTAGCGAAGAACGACAGGGTGTTGTCCAGGGTCACGCCAAGGCTCTTAGCACTCTGGGAGGAGGACACAATGGAGTTGTCAACCGTGATGGCGAGATCATGGAACGGGCAGTCCTTCCCCGGGAGGAAGAGCAGCTCCGTCTTGCCGAGGTTCAGCTTGAGATGGTGATCCGTCATCCACACTGATATGTCTGCCAGACATGCAGAGATGCGATTTGCAATCTGGTTATCAGAAGGGGGAAAGGAGAAGAGTAGTTGTGTGTCATCTGCGTAGCAATGATAGGAGAGACCATGTGAGGATATGACAGAGCCAAGTGACTTGGTGTATAGCGAGAATAGGAGAGGGCCTAGAACTGAGCCCTGGGGGACACCAGTGGTGAGAGCACGTGGTGCGGAGACGGATTCTCGCCACGCCACCTGGTAGGAGCGACCTGTCAGGTAGGACGCAATCCAAGAGTGAGTCGCGCCGGAGATGCCCAACTCGGAGAGGGTGGAGAGGAGGATCTGATAGTTCACAGTATCAAAGGCAGCAGATAGGTCTAGAAGGATGAGAGCAGAGGAGAGAGAGTTAGCTTTAGCAGTGCGGAGAGCCTCCGTGACACAGAGAAGAGCAGTCTCAGTTGAATGACCAGTCTTGAAACCTGACTGATTTGGATCAAGAAGGTCATTCTGAGAGAGATAGCAAGAGAGCTGGCCAAGGACGGCACGTTCAAGAGTTTTGGAGAGAAAAGAAAAAGGGATACTGGTCTGTAGTTGTTGACATCGGAGGGATCGAGTGTTGGTTTTTTGAGAAGGGGTGCAACTCTCGCTCTCTTGAAGACGGAAGGGACGTAGCCAGCGGTCAAGGATGAGTTGATGAGCGAGGTGAGGTATGGGAGAAGGTCTCCGGAAATGGTCTGGAGAAGAGAGGAGGGGATAGGGTCAAGCGGGCAGGTTGTTGGGCAGCCGGCCGTCACAAGTCGCAAGATTTCATCTGGAGAGAGGGGAGAAAGAGGTCAAAGCATAGGGTAGGGCAATGTGAGCAGGACCAGCGGTGTCGTTTGACTTAACAAACGAGGATTGGATGTCGTCAACCTTCTTTTCAAAATGGTTGACAAAGTCATCCGCAGAGAGGGAGGGGGGGAGGGGGAGGAGGATTCAGGAGGGAGGAGAAGGTGGCAAAGAGCTTCCTAGGGTTAGAGGCAGATGCTTGGAATTTAGAGTGGTAGAAAGTGGCTTTAGCAGCAGAAACAGAGGAAGAAAATGTGGAGAGGAGGGAGTGAAAAGATGCCAGGTAATAGAGTCGAAGAAAATCTATATACAGTGTGTGCAAATGAGGTAAGATAAGGGAGGTAAGGTAATAAATAGGCCATGGTGGCAAAGTAATTACAATATACCAACTAGACACTGGAGTGATTGATGTGCAGAAGATTACTGTGCAAGTAGAGATACTGGGGTGCAAAGGAGCAAGATAAATAAATACAGTATGGGGATGAGGTAGTTGGATGGGCTATTTGCAGATGTGCTATGTACAGGTGTAGTGATCTGTGAGCTGCTCTGACAGCTGGTGCTTAAAGCTAGTGAGGGAGATATGAGTCTACAGCTTCAGTGATTTTTGCAGTTCGTTTCAGTCATTGGCAGCAGAGAACTAAAACGAAAGGCGGTCAAAGTAGGAATTGGCTTTGGGGGTGACTAGTGAGATATACATGCTGGAGTGTGAGCTACGGGTGGGTGCTGCTATGGTGACCAGTGAGCTGAGATAAGGCGGGACTTTACCTAGCAGAGACTTGTAGATGACCTGGAGCCAGTGGGTTTGGCGACGAGTATGAAGCAAGGGCCAGCCAACGAGAGCATACAGGTCGCAATGGTGGATAGTATATGGGGCTTTGGTGAGAAAACGGATGGCATTGTGATAGACTGCATCCAATTTGTTGAGTAGAGTGTAGGAGGCTATTTTGTAAATGACATCGCCGAAGTCGAGGATCGATAGGATGGTCAGTTTTACGAGGGTATGTTTGGCAGCATGAGTGAAGGATGCTTTGTTGCGAAATAGGAAGCCGATTCTAGATTTAATTTTGGATTGGCGATGCTTAATGTGAGTCTGGAAGGAGAGTTTACAGTCTAACCAGACACCTAGGTATTTGTAGTTGTTCACATATTCTAAGTCAGAACCGTCTAGAGTAGTGATGCTGGACGGGCGGGCAGGTGCGTGCAGCGACCAGTTGAAGAGCACGCATTTAGTTTTACTTGCATTTAAGAGCAGTTGGAGACCACGGAAGGAGAGTTGTATGGCATTGAAGCTCGTCTGGAGGTTAGTTAACACAGTGTCCAAAGAAGGGCCAGAAGTATACAGAATGGTGTCGTCTGCGTAGAGGTGGATCAGAGAATCACCAGCAGCGAGAGCGACATCATTGATGTATACAGAGAAGAGAGTCGGCCCGAGAATTGAACCTTGTGGCACCCCCATAGAGACTTCCAGAGGTCCGGACAACAGGCCGATTTTTGTGCTGGTCAAGCGCAGACAGGTCTAGAGTGAACCAAGGGCTATATCTGTTCCTGGTTCAAATTTTTATCTCTGCAGTAGATTGCAACACCGCCCCCTTTGGCAGTTCTATCTTGGTGGAAAATGTTATAGTTAGGGATGGAAATTTCTGGGTTTTTGGTGGTCTTCCTAAGCCAGGATTCAGACACGGCTAAGACATCCGGGTTGGCAGAGTGTGTTAAAGCAGTGAATAAAGCAAACTGAGGGAGGAAGCTTCTAATGTTAACATGCATGAAACCAAGGCTTTTAAGGTTACAGAAGTCAACAAATGAGAGCACCTGGGGAATAGGAGTGGAGCTAGGCACTGCAGGTCCTGGATTAACCTCTACATCACCAGAGGAACAGAGGAACAAATAATGTTATCATGATGCCACTTTGATTGAAAGACGTTGTCATGGATGTTGCCTCTATTCATTCTTTGTAGTGATTCACGTGGAACCAAAGCAGGGTAGTGGGATTTGTTCTACTTTGACTGCTGTGTGTAAATAATACATCCAAAGGGGAGAAGGGTTAGTTTCCTGTCCACTTCTGGGGTAAAATGGATCACTGGCGCTGTGTTTGTAAAGGATACGACGAGAGCCTATCAGAAAGTGTAGTAGAGGCTAATTGGCCACACTTCCTAAGTCAGGAGTGACCACCAGTCTTTTCCAGTAGTGTCGGTGAAGAGTGTAGAAACAAGGGTGGGATATTATGTCACTCTATAAAAAACATATCCAGGCATTCTGGTAAATAGTGTGATAATTGTTTGTCAGTAAAGTCAGGGTCCCCTGTTCTCACTTTCCTGATATTCATAAATCTAAAGAGAGGTTATATGATAATCTGATCCTCCATAGTGATTCCTTCATAGAGGAGGATATCAACCACCTCTAAGTAGTCTCTAAGTAGCAGTGTAATTAGTCAAGCTAGCAGGCCCCCAACCCAGCACTTCTGCCATACACTCTGTTAAGGTTTCCAAGCACAACCGGTAGAGTACGGTTTCTCTCCAGTCCCTCGTGCTGACCTATCACATTACCCAATGAATATTTCATCCATTCCACCAGTGATAGGACCCTTCTCCTCCCAGAGACCAGTGGAGTAAACACAACACTAGACAAGGACTTCATTCCTGAAGTAAGGAGAGTATCTCTTGGTGGGATTTGGCAGTTGGTGAGTTCCATCCATACTCAAAGCCTAGTATACCTACTTGTCTACTTGTAAGGTTGAATCAGGTGGAATCGGACCACATCTCTGGATCTGGATTCAACATGTCGCTGAGAGCCACATCTCACAGCAACCTGCAGTCCCTCTCTTCACCAAAGCCTCCGGCGCTGGACAACGGGATATACAAGTCTTTCTCCCTGAGCAGCAGCAATATGAATGGGAACGGGGGAGGTGGCGGGAGGATAGTGTTTGGGAAGGAGCAGGTGGAGGAGGTGAAGGGGTTCTCTAGGCCATGCAGGAGGCCTGTGCGGGCTGTCAGACCGGTTAGTGCCCACAGCGTTAACGTCAGCGGATCCTTCCTACAGATCAACCATCTGCAAGGGGAGCTGGTGAGGAAGAGAAAGGTAAGGGTCAGCTTTAAAACGGAATGCATTCAACCGAAATGTGACTTCCGCATTTAACCCAACCCGCATTTAATCCAACCCGTACGCATGTGCGTACGTGTTGATTGTATGAAACCCAGAAATGTAGAAGTGAAAATGTGTCTGTCTTGTTTCCATGTTTATGTAAACCTCAGGAATGTGAAGACCTGAAGAAGGAAAATAAGTATCTATCCAATGAGATCCATATGGAGCGGATCATGATGCGGACAGAGAATGAACTCACCATGAGGAACCTGAGAAACCTTAACCAGGAGCTCCAGGCCCAGGTCAAAGAGGTACTGTCCCTCTTCCTCTCTCCAACACAGCAGAAAAGACAGGCACTATTTAACGGCGATGCAGTAGAAAACACGAGCTAATTCAACACATTGAGCAGTACTCCCAGTTCGCATAGGTCATTTGCCAGTGCCACTATAGCTTTTCAACTCCACTTGAAAATCATCATTCTTAAACTGGTCTAATCCTGCATCGTCATATTACAGCTGAGAACAGTAACATTCCTCCTTTGTGTGTAAAACCCATTCGCTCTGGCCTCCGCAGCTGAAGCACAAGGTGTACCTGGCCCAGCAGCGGGCGACGTTGTGCACCCGAGTGGCAGATGAGGCGACCGATGCGCGGGGCGAGGCAGAGAAGCACAGAGCCCTTGCAGAGGCCCGGGCCCACAGCCTCAGGCAGGACAGAGAACTGACAGAGGCAGACAGGAGCCAACTGAGCGAGGACCTGCTGAAGCTAAAAAAACAGGTATCTAAACACACGCACGAACACAGACAGACACACACACGTCAGATGATAATGCTTATAGTATCAATTCTCTGTTTGCGACTAATTACAGTCCTATAATAGTGCAACAAGTAATAGTACACACTAACCGTTAGCTCAGTCAGGTTTGCCCTATGTAGAATACAAGAGACCCAGTAGCTTGTGATGTCTATGCTGTCTCCAACAGCACCAAGACGCTCAGCTTCTTCTGGCACAAACGGAGAAGAACTATTTTGAGACAAGGCTGAAGCTAGACAGGATATCAGGAGAGAAACAGGCTCTGCTGGAAGAAAACAGATGTCTGGAGGGGGACAGGGATGCTCTGAGGCACAAACTCAGACAAGTGATGGATGAGAACACCAAAGTCAACGAAAAGTAAGGCTACAGAAAATGTGGAATCATGTAGTTCTTATGTTAGATATTCTATGTATACGCAGTATAATGCATTCTGTAGGAGAATGACAACTCGATAAGACTGACACACGTCCTGGTGAGGCTGAGGATGTCCTAATATGGACACCATAACCGTACATGCAACGCCAGGCTTTAAGGCTCTCCTATAAAATCGTCGGCTAGACCACACAGTTGGTGAATTAGACTATCCACTGTGATGTCTTCTCTGTCTGCAGGGAGGTGAATTCGAGGCGTAGGGCGTTGGTAGCGGAGGAGCAGAGTGAGAAGGCCAGCCGGGCGAAGCAGGAAGCTAACCAGGAGAGGCGGCTGGTGGAGAAGGAGAGGCAGGAGCGCACGGCCGAGTGTCTCAACTGGAGGGAGAAACATCAGGCTCTGGCAGACATCTTCAAAGCCCAGGAGGACCTCAAGTCTCAGAGGCAGAACAAAGCAGTGAGTCAGACCCCTTCTGCAGCACCAAATATATCAGCAATAATCCTACTTTTGTCTTTCAGTTGGCTATATTCTAATGATTATTTGGGATGTCAATCAGGCCCCATCACAATAACTGAGGTAGTTGAGATGTGATCAGAATATAGCGCCATCTAGCTGTTGACCAGCTAGCTATTGGTTATTGTCAGGCCTAGGATAAATTCTTACTCACTAGTTAATTTGATTTATGTTGACTGTTCTCTCCCCAGTGTCAAGCTAATATCAAAAGCTTTTTCCTCTGCATGACGGAAAGTGACCAGAGGGTGAAGATTCTGAAGAATCAAGATGGCACTCCCAGGAACTTCACAGTGAGAGGGTTTAACCATCATTGCACAGAACATCACTATAGGTCAAGTGATGTTGGTGCAAACTGAAGGCTATTCTATTCTCCTCCTTGTCCTGCTGCAATCATCTTCACTTTCTCGCTCTCAGGAAGGGGATCCAATCTTCATCTCCACACCAGAGCCTGGGGCTGAGGATGCTGACAGTAGCTCAACCAGGTAACCAAGGACGTAGGATGCCTTGACCATTTTTATTTTTGTAGAATCCGTGGTTATTTTTTTCCAACCCTTGAATAGGTTGTTCCAAGTCAACATGAAATAGAGAGGTACAGAAATAGACAGAGGTACAGTACTGAACATGTTCACACTTGAGTGACTGCTTCCTTTTCCCAGGAGCATGTTCAGAGTATCTGCCCCGCGAGTGGGAAAGGACCTGGGTCCATCTCACTTTGGTGATCTGTCTCCCGGAATGGGAGGGGAGCACGAGCCTCCACGGAGAAGCAGGAAAACGGTGGAATATTTCTGGATCCCAACAGATGAGGAATGACAGCATTACGCACATTGTTCCCTGATGAGTTACAACCCACTTCGGAATAGCATCTATTGTTTTGTTTGTTGATGATTTTTTATTTACCAAGGGAAAAAGGGAATGTGTCCTTTAAATGTGAAGAGTAGTCAACTTTCATGATGCAAAAGATGAAACTACAATTAATCATGATCAGCACAGGAAAGTGGAACGTGAACACATTTGTAATAGTTTGAATTAAAAATAGTGCAAAGGACAACAAGTTTCAGTGCTCAAGTATTGGACTTTATTGACGGTTATGCAATAGGTGCACAATAGTCATTCCTTGAATACAACATGATCAAAATCTATTGCTTTCTACATACACATGGCTTGAGAGCACATTGGCTAATCTTGTTGGGCAAAGTTAAAATTGTATTTCTCATGATTTCATTAAGACTTGAGTTACTGGTCTGTTGAGCCTTTTTTCCTGTTCTACAAGGGGACGACCAAAGCAAGATTATTTTCTCTAGGTAAACCTTTATTCACCAATAAAGACAGGATAAAATGTATTTGGTTCCAAATTTCTGGTTTGCGAAACAAATCAAATATATCGTTCTACTTTCATAAACTCAATATGCTGGGGAGAATATATATATTCCTGAACCCCAACTTTGACATAAATTGCAGGCAAAAGGAATAGGGAACAACATTGAGTTATCCAATTCAAGTTAAAAACAGGTGACTTTCTTAAACACTACTGAACCGCATAAGGGGAGCTCCATTGGAAGTCCAATCCATGTTGTATTGTGGAAGTAGACCAGGATATTAATTTTGAAGACTTCTGCATTTGCTTGGGCTTTCTAGTATAAGTCTCTCTAAAAAGGATCTTCTGTATCCCAGCACAAAGCCCATCTATCTAAGAGGTAGAAACAGACAACTTGAGACGTTACGGCAGCACACCAATGATTAACTTACAGTTTATATGACTCCATGTTAACGGAGTCTTGCAGCCACTCCGGTATGACAGAAGGATGTGTGTGTTAAGTCTACAGCCTTGCTTGAGAGGAATAGGCTCCCCATATACAGAAAATGTAACATGTTCCTCATCAGCGACAGGGCATTGAAGAGCACTTTGGTTAAAAAAATAATGGGAGAAAGTATTTCAGATAAGCGTCGGTTGACCAAGCACACAAAATCAATGGTTTTACTAGTTGACTGTCTAGATTGGGCATCTTTTGGATGGCCTTTAGGGGGAAATACTTGAAGGCTAAAACAGGTGTCAAATACAAGCCTTTTCTTCAAACGGAGAAATAACACCACAAGGAAATCCAATACTGCTGTCACAAAGAGTAAATATGGCAAAACTACTACATTGTCAGAGTAAGAGAAAACCTATAAAAGTACAGATGTAGTTTGAGTCAGTCCATAGGCTACATTCAACTCCTATTGCAGAAACAGGACCCAAAACAAATCAACCTTCAAGGTGAAATGGAAGGTAGTATAACAACAGAAGCTTCAGTAGCCTATGTAGACCACAGAGACAGATGGTTATCTACTATGCCCTGATAACATGCTTGGCTTTATATTGTAGGACATAAGCAGTCTCTGGCAGTGGTTATGTTCAGTAGTTTAATAATGGGGGGAGGTGATGGTGGTAACATATCTGTACTGAATGTTAAAGTATGTTTCTCTGCTCTATGGTGCCTGACGGTTCTGGTTGGTTTCTCAGTCGGCCTCTTCTTCAGACTCCTCTTCCTCAGCTGTTTCCAACCAGGTTAGCCACTGGTTGACCTAACAGGGGAGAAAGTTGTACAAGGTCATGTTAAGTTAGTGTAGCAAAATGTTAAGCAAAGGATAACGAAAATCAGTTATTGGACAAGTTCAGGTAGTAGGCTACCTCCCTGTTTCACACCATTTCAACATGCTTTCCACCAACTGAACGCAACCCTGTTGTGGTTGCTAGCATAAAGACTTGATTTACTCGCACAATTAAAGACTGGGTCCACATGGTTCAGTGTATTAGCTACCCATGGGTCAAATGTTAGATTTTTCCCAAAACAAGTACCTGGAATAAAGCTTTTCCTTTTCCAGGGAATTCTTGGGTAATATCTTCTTTCCATGCTAGGAAGGCTTCTTCTTCAATGATCTCCATGTCGTAGAAGTGGACATAGTAGCGCAGCAGCATGCCTGAAACACACATTATAACATCTCTACCACAGTATGCCGCAGCAGAGAAATAGTTGCACTGAGGTCAAGACAGTAGAATATCCTACTTCCATGTCCAAACACTATTAAAATCTTGATCACTGACAACTGAAGGAAAACAAACAAGTGAATGGGTTTCCACCACATTGACACCAAATGATTCATTACAAATGGACAGCCTGGTCAGTGGCGTGGGCCAGTAAACCTACCTTTGGGGAAGTGGCTGGCGTTACAGTGCACTTGCAGGGCGTACAGGGCGGAGACCTGCAGCTGAGGCTGGTCATGTAGAAACTTTTGCATGACTGGTTTGAAGGACAGCAGCAGCTGCTTCTCCTGGTCAAGTTGTTCTTTGGAGGGCCCTGCCACCTGCTCTTCTCCACCACTGCCCTCCTCCTCTTCCTCCACCACCTCCACACAACACAGCTCTCCTGAGATGTACTGAAGGAAACTGGGAGGAGAGGGGAAGTAAGAGCATGTTCAAATAGAAATTGATACCATTTATGTCTTTTCCACATTCCATACATTTATGCATGTCTTGCCCAGGGTACATGAAAGTTTTTTAATTGACTGCTTGAAAGGGCGATTCTATATTGTGACAAGTACAGTCCAGACTGTCATATTGGGCTCGAGCCTTGAATGAATACCTTTATACCACCATAAGCAATCTAAATGCAGCCAAATTAAAAAGCAGTCTCCATCCTGGAGGTTCAGTACCTACCTGGTCATGAGGATGTTGACAAAGCCCTTGTCGGTGTGGAGCTTAGGGGAAATGTTGTCTTTGATCCACTTGTAGATGGCCTGGGGAGAGGGGTCAGCCTTGATCTGCAGCAACAGGTCCTTCTCCAGCTTCAACAGGGGGAACAAGAAGCTCAGGCCCTTACCCTCCAGGATCTCCAGCATGCGGTCCTTGTTCTGGTCTATCTCTGGAAAACCACAACGGACAGACAGGTCAGATTAGCCATAGCGTCACTGACATGGAAGATGAATGTGCTGCAGTCTCTAATGATCACAAGATGTCATCACACGACAAATTAAACATCACAGTGAACTGAAAAACATTTCAGTCAATGAAGCGCCTTTAGCGGGAGAATGTAGGAAGGAGGGTTGTCTACCTACCGGGTAGCATCTTCTGCATGTTGACCTTGCTCTGTTGAAAGAGGTCAGTGAGCCACTCCTTGTCCTTCAGTCTGGCAGTCTGCTGCAGGCAGAGCAGGAAGAGGGGGAAGTGGGTTCCGTTCTCCAGTGGTTGGGCCAGCTCCGCCACGCTCACCAGCTCAGATATAACGGCCCGTGCTGCAAACTGGGCCAGGTACGACTTGACCAGGGGAACGTCCACCTCGATCTTAGGACACTGGTCCAGCACGTTGAGGAAAGCCTAAGTGATGGGAGGGCGAGACACCAATAAAGTTAGGCCAAAGACATTGGTGAGAGGACAACAAAGCTTTATCAAATGCATCAAAAGCATGAAATTAATTTGACCCACATCTGCCAAACTAAATCCTAGTGGTGTGTATTTTACATCACTGATCCTATGGCAAAATGAACATGGACAGACAGAATCAGACAATCATCTCCTAGTGAATGTGCTGTAATCCACTCGCTAACTGAAGACGCGTACCTGCATGAAGTTCTCCCCGGTGATGAGGCCCTCGGTACGTAGCGTGTGGATGAGGGTGCTGGCGTGCTCCTTGTCGTCATCAGACCGGTCCAGCGACACCACGATGACCTTACCCAGCATCTCTGCCAGAAAGTGCTTGGGAGCCTTCATTTCTCTGATGCCGTTAACAGCTTCATCAATGTGCTTACCGTTCAGGTACTCTGTCACAACTGTCTCCTAAAGGGGAGGTTTGAAAGTGAGCTTCGTTAGTGTTGCGTCAGTGCCAATGGTAGGTCACAATAAAGCCTCACGATACCAATGATATCTACATTTTAGAAAACAGTACCGTTGCATAAGGTTTAATCCTAAACTGAGCAAAAAAAGAAACATCCCTTTTTCTGGACCCTGTCTTTCAAATATAATTTGTAAAAACCAAAATCATTTCACAGATCTTCTTTGTAAAGGGTTTTAACACTGTTTCCCATGCTTATTCAATGAACCATAAACAATGAATGAACATGCACCTGTGGAACGGTCTTTAAGACACTAACAACTTACAGACGGTAGGCAATTAAGGTCACAGTTATGAAAACTTAAGACACAAGAGGCCTTTCTACTGACTCTGGAAAAACACCAAAAGAAAGATGCCCAGGCTCCCTGCGTGAACGTGCCTTAGGCATGCTGCAAGGAAGCATGAGGAGTGCAGATGTGGCCGGGACAATAAATTGCAATGTCCATACTGTGAAACGCTTAAGACAGCACTACAGGGAGACAGGACGGACAGCTGATCGTCCTCGCAGTGGCAGACCACGTGTAACGCCTGCAAAGGATCGGCACATCCGAACATCACACCTGCAGGACAGGTACAGGATGACAACAACAACTGCCCATGTTGCACCAGGAACACACAATCCCTCCATCAGTGCTCAGACTGTCCGCAATAGGCTGAGAGAGGCTGGACAGACGGCTTGTAGGGCTGTTGTAAGGCAGGTCATCACTGGCAACAACGTCATCTATGGGCACAAACCCACCGTCGCTGGACCAGACAGAACTGGCAAAAAGTGCTCTTCACTTACGAGTCGCGGTTTTATCTCATCAGGGGTGATGGCCGGATTCGCGTTTATTGTCGAAGGAATGAGTGTTACACCGAGGCCTGTACTCTGGAGCGGGATCGATTTGGAGGTGGAGGGTCCGTCATGGTCATTGCAGGCAATCTCAATGCTGTGCGTTACAGGGAAGACATCCTCCTACCTCATGTGATACCCTTCCTTCAAGCTCATCCTGACATGACCCTCCAGCATGACAATGCCACCAGCCATACTGCTCGCTATGTGCGTGATTTCCTGCAAGACAGGAATGTCAGTGTTCTGCCATGGCCAGCGAAGAGCCCGGATCTCAATCTCATTGAGCACGTCTGGGACCTGTTGGATCGGAGGGTGAGGGCTAGGGCCATTCCCCCCAGAAATGTCCGGGAACTTGCAGGTGCCTTGGTGGAAGAGTGGGGTAACATCTCACAGCAAGAACTGGCAAATCTGGTGCAGTCCATGAAGAGGAGATGCACTGCAGTACTTCATGCAGCTGGTGGCCACATCAGATACCTTTGATTTTGACCCCCCTTTGTTCAGGGACACATTATTCCATTTCTGTTAGTCACATGTTTGTAGAACGTGTTCAGTTTATGTCTCAATTGTTGAATCTTGTTATGTTCATACAAATATTTACACGTTAAGTTTGCTGAAAATAAACGCAGTTGACAGTGAGGACGTTTCTTTTTTTGCTGAGTTTGTCAGTCACACAGATACAAAAATGGTTGCCTACCGTCATTTTTAGCAGCTCTTCCCTAGCTGGCGGTGGTTTCTTGCTGCTCTTCTGAGGTTTCTCCTGAATGGGAAGAGGGTTGCTTTTGAGGCCGAGCTGTGGAGACTGGGAGAGAAGAGGGAAGCCTAGGTCAACTACATTGGAACATCAACAGGACAAGTACCCAAAACCCCAGTTGGAACCAGTAGGGGGCAATTCCTTTTCAATTCAACAAAATTATATTCAATGTTCAAATGAGGAATTTCAGTTTTCTTCCTGATTTGAAATGAAATTACCCCAACACAAATGCTGGGGTGTTAAAAAAGGTGAGGAGGGTTTTTGCTGTGCTCGGTCTTACCTGTCCCATTGGAGGGGTGTTGGTGCTGGGGGGGATCATAGTGGGCATCTGGGGCTGCAGTTTGGGAACCTGGTTCTTGTTGAGGAGGAAAGACTGAGCCGGTCTCAGGCTGATCTACAACACAGAAGGTCGATGTTAGGGGAAACAGTAGCAGAATGGTTAGAATGGCATCTTGGAAAGGACGATATTCTGAGATGAGCATAATATCATGCCCTCATGTCTCACAGTCAATGGACCAGAAGAAGCGATGTAGCGTAGGAGAGCAGGGAGTAGGAGACAAGAGACAGTTTAATTCCATCTTTTTATAATCTGCTTAGAGTAGACCAAAAACACCATGGAACAAATGTCTTCCCTCACAATAAGATGTTTAGGGCTGGTTTCATGGCCATGGACTAAATTTAATCTTAGACTACACACTCCATGGAAATTCTACATTAAATGCTTTTTAATCCATGACTAGGCTTATTCTCAGTCAGGCAAAACAGCAGTGTTCAACTTGTGCTCTATAGTCAGAGGGGTTTTTCCTCTGACTAGGAATGTGGCCAGACTGGTGGTAGATTCCTGTACCTCATCTAGGTTGAGTTGTCCCTTCTTGCTGAAGCGTGGAGGCATGTCCTTGTTAGACTGGACCTGCTGGTTCTGGAAATGCTGATTCTGCACCTGGAAAACAGACCAAAGAGTATCAATAGGTGGCACTAGCAAGAAGTGTAACAGGTTTCCTTTCCACAAGCAGGAAGGAGGGACAGCTCATCTCAGTTGTGTATACATGCCCTGAAAACAATGTTTTATTTATGCTGAAAGTTGACTAAACCATCAATCTGGCCAACTCGCTCCTGTTCTTAAAAACATTAAAACTGCATTAAATCAAAGTAGCTGATCAGATCCAATGATTTACTGCTAGTTTGATAATCATCAAGGCTGCGAGATTACCTGGTTGGTCTTGATGAAGGGCTTGTTGGCACCCATTTCGAACTGAGACTGTGGTTGGGGGGCGGTGTTGTGGCTATTGTGTCCGTTGCCGTTGTAGAGCGGATTGGAGCGATGACGTCCCATAGTGGGAGAGAACCGGTCCTGAATGACCCCCGGGCCCGTCCCGATCCCACCACCTGAGAGTGTAGGAAGTGACAAAATGACTTCTGGCTGTCACAGTTTTAAAGTGCTGATCAGCATAAACGATCCCCACAAACACTGTCAGACAACTAGTGTTTAATGGAGGAGCCCAGGGGTGTGTTCAGCAGGAGAACGTTTTGGAACACTCAGATTGGAATGGGTTATCTAGAACAGGGGTTCTCAAACTTTTTGGGCTCTGGGACCTCTTTCGTGATAGCATATTCATCAGGGAGCCACTCAATCAGAACACAACTCGAGTGAGAAAAATAGCATACAACTTTTCCTACGACATCGGCACGGCATGAAACATTTTAAAGCTAGACTAACCTAAGCCCGCACCTACCTGGCATTTGCCCAAACATGTCAGCCAATCCCCCGAGAGTCTCCATTTTCATGCGGTTGGGCATGAAGGGGCCTTCCAAGAAGAAGTCCATCTTCATCCCCTGAGCCATGGTCGCTGGAATGAAAACTCCCAAATCCTGTGGAGGGAGAATATAGACACTCCCCAATGAGCTGGGCTAAAAAAGGCCCAAAACACATCTTATTTGTTGGTTCGTGATGCTGTAGTAATATAGCCATGGGCATTCTCTGCCACTTACCACTCTTAGTAAATGCTTGCTCAGTGCATCTAATGAAAGCATGCGATCATTCAGAAGACAGATTTTCTCTGGTGTATAATACATTGCACGTTTCTTTTAAAAGAGAGACCCGGTGGGGTTGCCAGGAAGCTTCAGTTATAAACAAGCCTAGGGTTGCTGTAGCAACTGTAGTTTGGCCTGAGAGACCACGGATAGGGCATCACAGGTTCAAAGACAGTGCACCAACTAAATCTTACTTTGCCTTAAGATGTTTGTATACAAACTTCCTCAATTTGTGCCCCCCCCCCCCCCTGCCTGAGATTGAACAACAGACTCTCGCAGTATTGTCCACACTATGGACTGTAACTGACTCACTTTTACTGCCTCCTGGCGGATCTGGTTGATGGTCTTTGGTCCGTTGTCGATGAATGCTTTGCGGGGGACCCAGTTGTTGTCCCGCAGCTCCACCGTGTCCTGCAGCAGGAAGCGGATCCTGGCAGGCAACTCCTTGTTGTTCATTAAGGATAGCATACGGCCAAAGTACTGGTCCATTAAAGACTGGGAAGATGGACAGTTGCGTTAGGAGACGAGCACATACAAATCGACTTCAGCCAAAGTACTGACTGTTTTAAGACTGGGGGAGAGATGAACAGCGGTGTCATTTGTACACACTGTATATAGATTTTCTTCGACTCTATCATTGACTGTATGTTTTGTTTATTCCATGTGTAACTGTGTTGTATGTGTCGAACTGCTTTGCTTTATTCTTGGCCTGGTCGCAGTTGTAAATGAGAACTTGTTCTCAACTAGCCTATCTGGTTAAATAAAGGTTAAATAAAAACATTGAAAAAAATTGATGTACAGTTGAAGTGGGAAGTTTACATACACTTATGGAGTCATTAAAACTCATTTTTCAACCAATCCACATTTCTTGTTATCAAACTATAGTTTTGGCAAATCAGTTAGGACATCTACTTTGTGCATGACAAGTAATTTTCCCAACAATTGTTTACAGACATTATTTAACTTATAATTCCCTGTATCACAATTCCAGTGGGTCAGAAGTTTACAAACTAAGTTGACTGTGCCTTTAAACAGCTTGGAATATTCCAGAAAATGATGTCATGGCTTTAGAAGATTCTGATAGGCTAATTGACATAATTTGAGTCAATCGGAGGTGTACCTGTGGATGTATTTCAAGGCCCACCTTCAAACTCAGTGCCTCTGCTTGACATCATAGTAAAATCAAAAGAACTCAGCCAAGACCTCAGAAAGAAAAAAATTGGAGACCTCCACAAGTCTGGTTCATTCTTGGGAGCAATTTCCAAACGCCTGAAGGTACCACGTTCATCTGTACAAACAATAGTATACAAGTATAAACACCATGGGACCACGCAGCCGTCATACCGCTCAGGAAGGAGTTCACATACTTTGGTGCGAAAAGTGTAAATCAATCCCAAAACAGAAAAGGACCTTGTGAAGATGCTGGAGGAAACCGGTACAAAAGTATCTATATCTACAGTAAAACAAGTCCTATATCGACATAACCTGAAAGGCCGCTCAGCAAGGAAGAAGCCACTGCTCCAAAACCGCCATAAAAAAGCCAGACTACGGTTTGCAACTGCACATGGGGACAAAGATCGTACTTTTTGGAGAAATGTCCTCTGGTCTGATGAAACAAAAATAGAACTGTTTGGCAATAATGATCATCGTTGTGTTTGGAGGAAAACGGGGGATGCTTGCAAGCCGAAGAACACCATCCCAACCGTGAAGCACAGGGGTGGCAGCATCATATTTTGGGGGTGCTTTGCTGCACTTCACAAAATAGATGGCATCACGAGGCAGGAAAATGTGGATATATTGAAGCAACATCTCAAGACATCAGTCAGGAAGTTAAAGCTTGGTCGCAAATGGGTCTTCCAAATGGACAATCACCCCAAGCATACTTCCAAAGTTGTGGCAAAATGGCTTAAGGACAACAGTCAAGGTATTGGAGTGGCCATCACAAAGCCCTGACCTCAATCCTATAGAAAATGTGTGGGCAGAACTGAAAAAGCATATGCGAGCAAAGAGGCCTACAAACCTGACTCAGTTACACCAGCTCTGTCAGGAGGAATGGGCCAAAATTCACCCAACTTATTGTGGGAAGCTTGTGGAAGGCTACCCGAAACGTTTGACCAAAGTTAAACAATTTAAAGGCAATGCTACCAAATACTAATTGAGGGTATGTAAACTTCTGACACACTGGGAATGTGATGAAAGAAATAAATGCTGAAATAATTCTCTACTATTATTCTGACGTTTCACATTCTTAAAATAAAGTGGTGATCCTAACTGACCTAAGACAGGGAATTTTTACTAGGATTAAATGTCAGGAATTGTGAAAAACTGAGTTTAAATGTATTTGGCTATGGTGTATGTAAACTTCCGACTTCAACTGTACATGGCAGAGATACTGCTTGGCTGTGTGCCAAGTGGAGCAGCAGGGACCACAGACAGACTGATAGGGGAAAGAGAACGTACCTTTGCTTTGTCATGGTCGAGTCTAGGGCCCACTGTTCTCATTATCTGACAGAGGCACTCCACATCCTCCCCCATATCCTTGAGCTGGACTCTCTTCTTCTTTTCCAAAAGCTGGAGAGGGGAAGATGACGGTGTTATACAAGTGGCATATTAGGGACCCGTGCCAGTAGAACATGCAACTAAGATTGTCAAGCATAGCAGAAATCAAATGTATTCAAGGACAAAGTTGTATCGGAAGTTGTCAATCAATGATATAAAAAGGTCTGCAAAACAACAATCCAAAAGAACTAGACTGAACATACTGTTTTGATGCACTTATGAAGGATAGATTCATGGATGAGGTCGAGTTTGCCAAGTTCCGAGATGAATTTAATGTTTCCAAGCATCTTGATCTTGGCAATGGCACGCTGCTCCTCCTCCTCAGAAGTAAGAGGGTTGTCATGTTTGTCATAGACTAGGGGAAGAAAAAACTGAGTTAGTACAAGTACAATGGTGAGTCAATGGGTGGTCGGACATTTTCCAAAGGAGCCGTGTAGGGGAGTAGTAGTACTCACTTTCAACATTTCTGCTGCGGTTTTCAAATTCATCTTGAAGCTTGGAAATTAGAAGTCTTCTGAAGGTCTGCAAAATCAGGACAACATTTAAGATTGAACATCAGAACCAGTGACATTCTATACAGCCACTTGGACATTAAGAAAATAAATATTGTATTTTCTAGACGCTAATGTACAGCACAGTTTTAAGTTGATTAGAAGACAGAACCATGCAGAATAAAAGCTATCCAAATGTGATGCTTACAGTGCTCTGCTTTTGGGATGTTTGGATCTCGGATGAAGGGCCATCAAAGTTTGGTGCGTCCTCTGCCAAACGCAGACATAGCTGAGCATAGAGCGAGCTATACTTGGGCTCTTCTAGGGCTTTGTCTACAATCTGGACAGGAGGGAGGAGAGAAAAAGGCCAATTAAAAAAAACAAGTATGAGTCATGCATGGAGGATGCCAAGGAATTATGGAATACATTTGCAAAGGGCAGACAGTTAAGGGGAAACAGAGCCTTACTTACCAGCAAGATGATTGCTTTAAGGACGAGTTTTGTATCTACGCCCACGTTGAGTAGCTCAAGGCATAGCTTGTCAAACTTCTCAGGCGTGAGCTTGTTGAGTATGCTACAGAGGAGAAGAGGAGCGGGGAAAGGAAAGAACAGGAAAATGTCAAGTCAGGGGTACATGCCTAATCAAGAGGGGTTGAGAAAGCAACAAGCTTTGCTTGTTAGCCAAATAATGGAGTTGCAGTTCTCTGCTGTAGTAAACATCACCTGATAGAGAAGCATGTGCTCATGCAGGCACCAAGCATGATAAAACAAAATCACACAACTGAGAACATCTTGTCAGTGAGGCGATTACACTTAAACCAATTGGTGGCCAAATTGCATTTCTTGACACTGACTTACCCCCTCACTTTCCTGAAGATTGCATCGTGTCGCTCTTTTTCATTGCTGGAGTTGGCATCTCGTCTAGTGCTTCGTGAAGGAACCCATTTCGGAGCGCTGTGCCCTGGGGGTTTCCCCAGGAACTCGCTGGAGTAAGAGAAAGGAGACTGTTGAGCTATGGCTCCAAGTGATCACACTGGCCACCAGTACATAAAGGTGACAGAAAACACACAGAGGATGACATTTATCATTAAAGAGCATCATCAACTCCACTCAAACACATAGGCCTCTAGTTGACATACAAAAAAGTTTATAGGGCTCCCGAGTGGTGCAGCGGTCTAAGGCACATCTCAGTACTAGAGGCGTCACTACAGACACCCTGGTTCAAATCCAGGCTGTATCACAACCGGCAGTGATTGGGAGTCCCCAGGCCAGCAGGGTCTGGGGCCGGTGTAGGCCGTCATCGCAAATAAGAATTTGTTCTTAACTGACTTGCCTAGTTAAATAAAAGTTTAAAAACAAAATAAAAAATAAAAAAACGTTTTAAAGGCCTTATAGCTAACCACTAGGCTACCTGGGGTGGCAGGTAGACTAGTGGTTAGAGCGTTGGACTAGTAACCGATAGGTTGCAAGATCGAATCGCCGAGCTGACAAGGTAAAAATCTGTCGTTCTGCCCCTGAACAAGGCAGTTAACCCACTGTTTCTAGGCTGTCATTGAAAATAAGAATTGGTTCTGAACTGACTTGCCTAGTTAAATAAAGGTAAAATATTTTAAATAAAAACAGGGAAAATGGCCCCTGTGCAGAGTTTATTATTTGAGGACCCTTAGGGACAGTTTCTGGGGATCATGCCTGTGTGGTAGGCCTACCTGTTGCCGACAGTCTTGGGATTGTGCTGAGGTGCACCCCTAACACCTCCTCCTCCCGAAGAAGCACTGTTAGGATAAAAAGAGAACATTGTTCATTATGCAAGACCATCGCACAGGAATTGTCAATGTTTTACTAATTGAAAAAGTTGCTAGCAGCGCCACACACCCCTCTATATTCCAATAATGTCCTGTAAGTGGAAGTTAAAAAGTGCTTGTGATTTAAGCACCATATAGTTGGTTCCCCAAGATATGTCAATACATTGTTATCCAGAGCCTTATATATATATATATATATATATATATATATATATATCTATATATATATATATATATATATATATATAAAAAAAAAACAAATATATACATATATATATACATATATATACACACATACATATATATATATATATATACACGGCTCCGTTGTCATCTATTCATCTAGGACTTTAGCCTACTTCACGCTTAAGTTACCACTGTTACTGTCAAGGAGAATCTGGAAACACATAGGCCTATGTCAGCCATAAAGATATGACAAATCACAATGGATTGACATAGGACCGTGTTATCATCACCATAGTAATATCACCACTGTGGATCGGAACACTTATTTACATTCAACATTTTGAGCATAAAGAGTAACCCACTTTTCCTTGATTTTGCTTTGTTGAAGCCATTCTTGTTGCATAATATCCACGGTCTTAATCTTCATGGAAAGCAAGTACATTAATTATCACATTAGGCAGATCACATTATTGGGATAACATAGCCTACCCCTGGATGGGTAAGCCAGTGAGGCCAAATAAACAAGTCATAACGATTCATTGCAATATTGACTGTGAAACAATGGTGGACATAGGGAGAAATTCAGTCTTGCCATCCCTGGTTCCACTGTAAACCAAAAAGGGGTGTGGTGCAGATTTCAATATCAGTACATCCGAAATGGTAGCGGCGTTTTAGTGACCCTGAAATTATGAATAAACATAGCTAATTACAATTGCCAACATACAGAGGACAAAACATTTGTCACTGTCAATTGTTTGGGAGCAGGAGCTGGCTGGTACGACATTGTGCACATTCAGAGTAGGAATAATAATCTTATCACAGTCAGTGCTATACTATTTTATACAGTGTCAGTTTGACACATTTTTGAGTCATGGCTTTGAATGTGGTTTGACAGCATCCTGCCCCTAAAGCCTTTGGATGACATCAATGTCAAGTGACATGTTTGGAAGATCTCTGTGGGGCAGAGACTATACTGTTGGATTGCTGTACTATCGTGTAATAGTTAAGAGCCAGGGACCTGCAAAAACATCTGCTAAACATGTGTTCCTGACCAATAAAATTTGATTTGAGAGCAGCGGCTTACTGATCCATTGGGGTGGGTAGTTTCTGATCATCAACGGGCAGTACTCAATAATGTACTAGCCATGTACTTCCTTCCATACAGCTAAAGGGTGGGTTATGAGGAACAAATGCCACAGCACAGACAGCAGATGCTGCTGATGAAACCCTACTGTGTGAGTAGCTATTTGGAAGTGTCCATTGATTTTCTAAAAGGGATTCCTACCAAGGGAAGAACATACCTGAAACGAGAAGCACCCCCTTCTGCAATCACACTCTCCACTTTGGCGGCTTGACAACGATGAATCTTTAAAATAATAATAGGGAGGGGTGGCGAAAACGGTGCTGTAGGAGAGAAAGATATGCATCATACACTAACGTTAATATTATGAGTTGCATACTCTACCAAAAAAATTACAAGGGCTGTTCACTAATTTGCCAGCCGGTAAAGATGTCTTCGACGGCAGTCTTTGTCAAGCGCAACAAAGCAAAGGCTAGCTGGCTAATTAGCTAACGTTAGCTACGCCAGCACTCCCTGTCAAGGCAAGTTTCTCCAGTTGTCGTTAAAACCTGCTACTTTTAGCAATTTGTTCATGACACACACGTTTGCCCATTGTGGAATAGTGAATGTGTACATCTTAGTAAAGTGAGATCAGAAATGTGTGATATTAACTAACGTTTGCTTGCGCTAGCACTAATCATAGAAAAAAGTATGACTAGAACGGGCTTGGAACATTGAATGGGGACGACGGTTCTATTTATTCTTATTTCTATGGCTCTACCGTTAACTAACTAGCAAGCTAGCCCCCTTGGCTTGAACGTAACTAGCTAGTTAGCTAGCAAAAAGGAAGTATAATGTTCTGTATATTGTGTTGAACTATTGGTCATGTGTCAGACAATATATAACAAAGATGTTTGTAATGTTTCAACATGTGTCTATAATTAGCCGGTAACCGCATGGCAGCATTAAAACATGACCATGTTATTCCATCACGACGCCATTTTATGCAGTAATCAGCTGGCGAGGCTATCTAGCTAGCATAGGGTAGCCATTTTAGAAAAACTGGTGCAAATGTGTAAGGAAATTTGAATCTTACCTTTACTAAAAGAACTTCAGTGTTGTATTTTGGGTGGGCACAAAAGAAGAAATGTAAAATAAAAGGTAATTTGAAAGCGTGAGACAGCCAATGATATCAGGTACGACAGAGTAGCTATCTGAACGTACACTTTTCCTTCGTGCTAGAGAAGACTAAAAGGTAGTCTATCTACGACGTCATTCTTGAACTCGATCTGTAGGGGCCGAAATGTCACAATATGCATTGTTCACGCAATTCGTTGCTATGTCTCTTTTAGCGAATCACAACTAAGACATATTTTGAAGGTAGTACCTACATTTACAATTACCCAATGAGAGTGGCTATCAGCTACGGGTAACCGCCCCATGTAGTTGATTGACGTACATTTCACTCAGCCGCAGTGCAGGGAAAGGGATTTGACGTTTATGAAATATACAAGAAACAGCAGCAGTCCAAACCTTCCTAGAGGCAAGGATGAGTAAAATGCACACTGCAATTTTTTTGTGCATGCTGAAGGTGGATAGGATACTCGTGCACGCACATTTCGAGTTGCAGAAGTGTTCGTTTAGTTTAGCCTAAAACTAGAAATGAGCCTGATTTGTAGAATAAGAAGTCTGTATCCCTGTCACCATCACTAGTGGGGGGTGGGGCAGAGATAGGTCAACTAGCCTATCTCTGGCTCGGCTCCAAATGACAAATTCAACTGTTACTGTGATAAATTATCAAAATGCATTGAAACCAAAGTCTGATAGGCCCACATCTCTTCAGTGGAGCAGAAGAATATCATGGTGCTGCCTAGTCACCTGTATTCTAGGATTGAGCACTTGAGCAGGGCTCTCCAACCCTGTTCCTGAAGAGTTACAATCCTGTAGGTTTTTGCTCTAACCCTAATCTAGAATCTAGCACACTTGATTCGAATAATTAGCTGGTTAATGAGCTGAATCAGGTTAGTTACAACTGGTTGGAGTGAAAACCTACAGGAGGACTGGAGAGCACTGCACTAGAGTAAATTAGCCTACAAGACAACCATGAGTGCAAAGACCTTATAAAGCTATCATGTGTAGCAGGTGAAATCTATGTTTTTAGTTATTAATAATAATTCCGTTTTGGCGTTTGGATTTATGCGTTTGACTAGGGAATGATAGAAGCTGTTGGTTTGTGTAACATGGGATATGTTGGAATTGGAAAAGTGGTACA